>NW_021680661.1:100494-103581 GCF_001412515.2 Diachasma alloeum
GAAATAAACTCGCCCACATGTTATTCACGGACTGAGTTGAAAATCTAAATTAATCGAGGATAGGGGAAAAATTTCTATGCAATATACAGCGCTATATGACCTTGTTCATCAATTTTTCATTAATTTTTACAATAAGTCGATGGTGAGTCTAAAAAATGCAAATCGGTAGAATTCAAGAAGGAGAGAGAAAGAGTAATGCGCTATTCAAATGTCCCTCCTCTGCGCGTGAGGTTGGAGCGCACTGCTACCAACTTCGAAAACGAAATCTCACACTGCTCAGAGATAATGTGAAATGCGAGAATGTGGATATGATCCCGTTGCTATGCGCGTAATTTCCTTAATATTAAGTCGAAAAAGAAAATAGTGATATCAATGGAAAGCTCGTGGCCGATTTATGTGATGTAACTAGGGCTATTTTTTTCGTAGGCTATCACGTTTTCATTTTATTCAATAAATGTGTTTCGGTGGTAGTGGAGGGGGTAGTTTCTTCGTGTGTAGATACGCGGTGCGTTCGGCTTGATGTTTTGCTCAGTCGGTCAAAACTTTTCTTGGCCGATACGCTATCGCGTATCTCGATCAACTCAACTCATAGTAATATTTGATTGATCTCTAAAAACTTGTTCTGAAGACAATTTTTCTATTACGTCAAAAATACTGAGAAAGAAATAAAAAAAATGAATTAATATGCCTATTTGATGCAAAAAATATATACAAGGTTCTTCCCCGAGAACAAACTTGTTCCCTATAATATTGGGAAACCAAAATGATATATTTTCTGATACCAACATTAAGCATGGAAAATATGTAATTATGTTGGTGAAATTCTCACGATCATTAGCAAAAAGAATGTTAAAACAAAAGAGCACTCCAATATTGCCAGATACGAATGGTGACTCCCGACAGTGATTTTTCTCTACCCCACAGCATAGAGAATCTCATTAAAAAATAAAAACAAATGTGTTTGTAAAAAAACTGCGCCAAGGAAAAATTTTGTTTCATTGTTACTGAAGAGTAGAAATTTTTTACAAATACAATGAAATGAAAAAAAAAACCAAGTCAGAAATGTCGAATGAATGGCCATAGGGCACGATTAGATATCTATGAGCAAACTATCACTCAATCGAATAAGAATTTTCCTCCAATTCTTAATCAATTTAGTAATATTTTTCTCAGTGACATCTGATTGCGCCCTATGGCCATTCATTTGACATTTTTTACTTGGCTTTTTTTTCTTCTTTGTGTCTTTTNGAGAGAGAGAGAGAGAGAGAGAGAGAGAGAGAGAGTAGGCCACTATATTGAACATGAAAAAAAATATTTCTACCATGGCAATAATTCGTCGATCGAGGGTTTCGATGCACCCCGTGACATTTTTCCCGCCTTGGTGAAGGTTGGGTATCAACACATTTCTTCATGTGGTTTCAGTGCTTTCCACAGTTCCATTCAACGAATTGTCCTTTCTATTTTCCTACAAGAAATCAAGATGATCATTTACTGTTCTTCCTCCAGAAAAACAAAGCATTACCCTGAAATCATAAAGAGTGCGCCAGGATTGCGATAGATGATGCATTCTTGACGTGCCAATTGAGTGCGAGTAGGAGCCGAATATTTTCTCGGAATGCACAATGTGATGAGCATGTGGGATCCCTGTAAAGCCAAGCCCTGAAAACTCACTCATGAAACCAAATTTTCTACGAAAATTCATGCGCCAAACAGCATACACGTAGCGCGCGATGCAGACTTCGAAATATTTTTCGGCTACATCACATAAATTCTCTTCTACCACCGGAAAAATTACGGTACCTTGAATAATTTTTTCTTTACAGCACAACTGGACAATCATTAGATTTCACTTATGTTACACACTAATTTTTTTATGTACGCAGATAGAAACGGTGGAACGATTCAGTTGCACCAAACGAGGCTTCTTAACTGTTACCGTGATTCGTTAATAGTGAACGAATCGTGGTAATAGTTAAAAAGTCTCGTTTGGTTTGACTAAACCATTCTATCAGTGTAGTTAGATAATTTTTCTGCTACTGCGTCATAATTTTTTGAAGAGTGCCAATTACATTATTTTTTTGGTCCTAGCACCTGAATTCGTCTACAAATCTTTTCTCTCTGTATATACTCCGGCACCACCTTTTTTCATTTTATTTGTCTCCCATCCCTTCCGTTGCTCTCTATAACGAAGCGTCAACGTGGTCATAAAACGACGAAAGCCCAGCGGCGTCGAGCTATGAAGGATAGTGTCTGGAATAGAAGGCGCGATCGAACTGCCGAGGAGCAGAAGAAGTCAGTGCAAAAAATGGTCGCGTTCATTCTGTTTCACTCGCATCGTACAATTTTTTTATGTCATTTTTACTCCTTTTCTCCACACTCCACTATGCCTGGGGTACAAATGTCGGGTACTCCCACCCAAATGTCAGTGCCCACCCTATCTCACATACCCTTCGAGCCTCGACCGACTGCCGAGGTTGAAAATTGAAAAATCTTCATCCTTTATTTTTCTCCTCCAATTTCGCTTCTGGTCGTTGTCTTTATCTCTTAAAGATAGGTGATGATGTCCCTAGGAAAAATGCTGTCTTGCAAAAAAATTGATTATCCACTCTTTTGATACGTATAACGAATTTTTTTTGCGGTTTTCATCCCTAGAAAAATTAAGCCACGACCCCCTCTTGCTCCCTTTTTTCTCAAGCTAGTCTTGTTGCTTCCGGGCTAATGTCAAATTGGTTTTGAGATGAAAAGGGAGACCCCCTAGTGTGCATCCCACCGGGATAATTTTTTTAGTGTAAATTTAATATTCTCCTTTACAATTTTGTTTTGTGGTGCACGAAGTATAGCTTCTGGAGTGTTGTACTATATATATGTAACTTTAGTGAGATGAACAGAGCTAAAGGTACAGTATTCTGATTTCCAATTTTGTTTGTCTCATCAAATTATTATTCATAGATTTGGAAATAATTAATTTTGTAAGCATTCATGCACATTCGCTTGGGGCAGTAGAATGAACGGACCCTGTACGTGAATGGCTAATGAGGATGTATGAATTTGGATCTCCATCTGATGACTTCGTCCGATGCTAATAAC
>NW_021680661.1:106262-108585 GCF_001412515.2 Diachasma alloeum
AAAAAAAAAACTCTAAGAGAATTAGACTTTAGAGAGACAAAAACTTCCGCTTCACCCAGCCGGGAGTCGAACCCGGGTCTTCCAGATACGCGCCGGCACTCTTACCGACTAAGCTACCGAGAACCACAGAAATTCACTCTCAAATTCACCTCAAATATCGCCTAACCTTCTTTGTATCTTTTGAAAATTTCTACTGTTCAGTAAGAATCAAACAAAACTTTTTCCTTGGCGCAGTTTTTTTTACAAAAAAAATCGTTTTTTTTTTAAAGAGATTTTGCAAATTTTTGTTCGAAACTGTCACATGGTTATTCTTCTGAACTTTTATTTCTGTTTTCCGAAATGGAAAGAATATTTTCTATTTTTTTTCCGCTCACAGGAAGTTCTACTGAATTTTAATCCCATAACTTTCGGGAATTCATTTATGTATAGAATCCAATTGAAAGTTATCTGTGGAATTTATCACTCATGCACCAAATTCAATTTCTAAATTCGCGGACGCCCTCCTTGGTGCTTGTGCTTATATTACACTACTACCAACTCCGTACTAAAAAAATGGTAGCAGATTATGTAAATATCATTTTAATATGTAATATATCATTTTTGAGAGTTGAAATGTATAAATCATAAATACATATAGAAATTTCTCAATGAAAGATGTTATTTCGACCAGTATATTTACATTTTGTATTCCCCCTGGGCTAGCTACTCGGTCAACCTTGGATGTTTTTAAGGAATAAATTACATGGAAAGCGGGTGCTATATATAATTCATATACTTTCCAGACATAGACCTTCCAGATACAATTATATATGGACGTTCGCATGAAAAGGGACCGGNCAGTTGCACCAAACGAGGCTTCTTAACTGTTACCGTGATTCGTTAATAGTGAACGAATCGTGGTAATAGTTAAAAAGTCTCGTTTGGTTTGACTAAACCATTCTATCAGTGTAGTTAGATAATTTTTCTGCTACTGCGTCATAATTTTTTGAAGAGTGCCAATTACATTATTTTTTTGGTCCTAGCACCTGAATTCGTCTACAAATCTTTTCTCTCTGTATATACTCCGGCACCACCTTTTTTCATTTTATTTGTCTCCCATCCCTTCCGTTGCTCTCTATAACGAAGCGTCAACGTGGTCATAAAACGACGAAAGCCCAGCGGCGTCGAGCTATGAAGGATAGTGTCTGGAATAGAAGGCGCGATCGAACTGCCGAGGAGCAGAAGAAGTCAGTGCAAAAAATGGTCGCGTTCATTCTGTTTCACTCGCATCGTACAATTTTTTTATGTCATTTTTACTCCTTTTCTCCACACTCCACTATGCCTGGGGTACAAATGTCGGGTACTCCCACCCAAATGTCAGTGCCCACCCTATCTCACATACCCTTCGAGCCTCGACCGACTGCCGAGGTTGAAAATTGAAAAATCTTCATCCTTTATTTTTCTCCTCCAATTTCGCTTCTGGTCGTTGTCTTTATCTCTTAAAGATAGGTGATGATGTCCCTAGGAAAAATGCTGTCTTGCAAAAAAATTGATTATCCACTCTTTTGATACGTATAACGAATTTTTTTTGCGGTTTTCATCCCTAGAAAAATTAAGCCACGACCCCCTCTTGCTCCCTTTTTTCTCAAGCTAGTCTTGTTGCTTCCGGGCTAATGTCAAATTGGTTTTGAGATGAAAAGGGAGACCCCCTAGTGTGCATCCCACCGGGATAATTTTTTTAGTGTAAATTTAATATTCTCCTTTACAATTTTGTTTTGTGGTGCACGAAGTATAGCTTCTGGAGTGTTGTACTATATATATGTAACTTTAGTGAGATGAACAGAGCTAAAGGTACAGTATTCTGATTTCCAATTTTGTTTGTCTCATCAAATTATTATTCATAGATTTGGAAATAATTAATTTTGTAAGCATTCATGCACATTCGCTTGGGGCAGTAGAATGAACGGACCCTGTACGTGAATGGCTAATGAGGATGTATGAATTTGGATCTCCATCTGATGACTTCGTCCGATGCTAATAACAGCCCTTTGGATTTCAAATTTTTTTACGTCGGGATTACTTAATCTTCCAAAAAAACAAAAACAAATGTTTTTGCAAAAAAACTGCGCCAAGAAAAAGTTTTGTGGGGTCGTTTCTGGAAAGAAGAAACATTTTTTTCTGGAAACCACAATTCCCATAGAAATGTTGCAAAAAATAAACAAATAAAAATCAAAGCCAAGTCAAGAAATGTCCAATGGATCATGGAATGTGCTATCAGATTATTATGGGGAGGATAACTCTGAATAGAAGGATTTTCAAAAAAATCTTCATAAAATAAAAAATT
>NW_021680661.1:110859-134086 GCF_001412515.2 Diachasma alloeum
AAAAAAAAAACTCTAAGAGAATTAGACTTTAGAGAGACAAAAACTTCCGCTTCACCCAGCCGGGAGTCGAACCCGGGTCTTCCAGATACGCGCCGGCACTCTTACCGACTAAGCTACCGAGAACCACAGAAATTCACTCTCAAATTCACCTCAAATATCGCCTAACCTTCTTTGTATCTTTTGAAAATTTCTACTGTTCAGTAAGAATCAAACAAAACTTTTTCCTTGGCGCAGTTTTTTTTACAAAAAAAATCGTTTTTTTTTTAAAGAGATTTTGCAAATTTTTGTTCGAAACTGTCACATGGTTATTCTTCTGAACTTTTATTTCTGTTTTCCGAAATGGAAAGAATATTTTCTATTTTTTTTCCGCTCACAGGAAGTTCTACTGAATTTTAATCCCATAACTTTCGGGAATTCATTTATGTATAGAATCCAATTGAAAGTTATCTGTGGAATTTATCACTCATGCACCAAATTCAATTTCTAAATTCGCGGACGCCCTCCTTGGTGCTTGTGCTTATATTACACTACTACCAACTCCGTACTAAAAAAATGGTAGCAGATTATGTAAATATCATTTTAATATGTAATATATCATTTTTGAGAGTTGAAATGTATAAATCATAAATACATATAGAAATTTCTCAATGAAAGATGTTATTTCGACCAGTATATTTACATTTTGTATTCCCCCTGGGCTAGCTACTCGGTCAACCTTGGATGTTTTTAAGGAATAAATTACATGGAAAGCGGGTGCTATATATAATTCATATACTTTCCAGACATAGACCTTCCAGATACAATTATATATGGACGTTCGCATGAAAAGGGACCGGTTTGTCGAATTTAGTTTCCGAGATAATCGCAGTTTTCTGATTACGGTTCAGATTTGTCTTTTTTTTTTATTACTTAGGAATGAACTGCAGGTCCTCCCACGTCGAATCGCGCAAATTCACTGGCTCTATCTCTATTACAAGTATGTTTTTCGATTTTTTGGAGAAAAAAGAAAAGGGACCACTTTGTCGTCTCGTGAGAAAACCCAGGAATTTTTTGATTTTTCAACAGTTTATCGCATTCTATGGTACATCAGGGGATGGGAACACATTATCACACATATATTTAGTGATTTTTATCATAACAAGTGGAAAATTATTATTTTTTTTATAACTGGGTGGCTCATTTTTACTGATGAATTAGAAATTTGCTTCCGAATGGATATTCCTACGCAGATCAGGCCCTTATTTCTGGCCCTTGCTTCTGACACTAATTTCTTACTCTTATTTCTGACCCTTATTCTTGACCCTTGTGACCCTTAGCATGAACCTTTAGTTGTGGCTGCAATTTTTGACCCTCGTGACCCTTATTTATCACCTTTATTTTTGGTCTTCATTTTTGACACTCGTGATCCATAGTTTTGACCCTTGTTTTTTAGCTTTATTTATGACTCGAGACCCTCAGTTTTTCCATTTTTGACCCCCCTGACCCTCAGATTTTTATTTTTGACCCTCGTGACCCTCAGATTTTCATTTTTGACCCTCGTGACCTTCAGATTCTCAGCTTCATTTTGACTTTCATGACTTTTATTTTTGAGCTTTATTTGTAGCCCTCGGATCCTTGGTTATGACCTTTATTTCTGTTCTTTCGTTTGACCCTTATTTTTGACCTCCCTTTGTCTATGTCCGCATGTGGATGGGGACATATTATCACACATATATTCAGTGAGTTTTCGTATAACAAAAGTGGACAGTTGTTTTTTTTTCATAACTGGCTGGCTCATTTTTACTAATAAATTAGAAATTTGCTTCCAAACCGATATTCCTACGTAGATCAGGCCCATATTTTCGAATCTTATGTTTGGTCCTTGCTTCTATTTTTCAGACCCCAAGCCTGAACCTTATTTCTGACCCTGGAGACCCTTACTTTTGACCCTCGGTACTGACCCTGGTGAACCTTGATCTTGAATTTTATTTCTGATCTTAAAGACCCTGCGTTTTGAACCTCATTTCGGCAGAGGTAAATTATTTTTTTTTTCAGTTTTCAATATATATTTTCAACGGAAATTGTCCGTTCTTTCGATTGAGCATGGTTTCAATTAACTCACTCCATCGTAAATGGCTTAAAATTGGCAAAAGAAAAGTGAAAATCACGCATTGTACCCCTTTCCCCCACCTCGATTGCAAAGTGACTGTTTTTACGAAACATATTAGAAAATCAGAGTGGGATCTCACTCTGTTCAATCCAAAAAATATCGTTTTCTCAGTTCGGTTTCTGCAAATTCTTTTCATTTTCCATTTCTTCCATTTTTTTAATGTGAAAATTCAATATTTCCAGTAAATACAAATTGAAACTTCGACACAAAAAACTGAAAAATTGAAAAAAAAATCAAAACAAAGCCTTGAAAAAAATTATTTTTTGGATAGAACGGAGTGAGAACCCATTTGGATTTTTTAATATGTTCCATAAAAACTGTTACTTTGAGTAAGGAAATGGGAATTGTCTGCACTGACTGGGGAAAGGGAATCCAATCTGCAATTTTCAACTTTTTTTTGCCAACTCAAGTCATTTTTGATGAAGTGAGCTAATTGAAACCATGTTCGATCGGAAGAATAGAATATTTCAGTCGGAAATCCATATTGACAATTAAAAAAACAGTAATTCACCTCCGCCGAAACCAAAAACATAATAAAACATAATAAAATCGAAAAACAAATTGAATTGCAATCTTTTAGGTCTTTTTGATGATAGTAAAACTATGGGAGAAGCCTCAAAAAAATGAAAATTTTGAAGGTACAAAACCATACCTATAATTGGCGAAAACAATCATGACAGTCACAATAAAACAGTATAATTCCTGAAAGAAGGGACAATAAATGATTTCAAACGCGGTCTACATTTTTTTTAGTCAAATAATTCGACACAGTCATGTTTTTCTTTTAAAATCCGATTAATTTATTGAAAATCCAATTTTAGAGAAAAGCGACCACTTTATCGGACCTTCTTTATTTCATGAATAAGAGATAAATTAAACTTAATATACGGTTTGTGTTTCCAAAGGTATGTTTTGTGCCAAAGTGGTCCCTTTTCATGCGGACGTCCACATATAATTATTAATGCACAAATCAAAAAATTCGGAGGCACACGGATTTGAACTCAGGTGGGGTATGATCCCACATCTTCAGTTTGATTTCGGTTTCATACCACACCTGAGCCTGAAAAGTCGATGGATAGCATATAGTATTCCGCTTTCCACGTAATTTATACCTTAAAAATATCTAAGGTTGACCGTGTAGCTATAGCCCAGGGGTAATACAGGACATATAGAAATTCTTCATTATTGCTTTAGATATTTTTTAGTTCCATAAATGAAATAAATATTTCTCTTTTGAATTTCTTAAATGACAAGGCCTGTTTTCAAGGGCGAAAATTGAATTCAATAGAAAAACAACCTTTACGGCGGCATGAGGAGAAATTGAAACAAATATACAACAGAAAGTGAAATTCAGTGCGAAAAGATATAGGAAGCAATTGTTGATGCGATAAATCTACCGAGGTATGCTAGAAAATAGACGTGCTGGTTGTTGTTCTCCACTGAAATATACTATATACTGGAAAGGGCACTGCAATTCCAGACTCATAAACGGAAAATGAGCCAGAGAGGAGTAGATTTTGGGGACCACCTCTCTCACTCTCTCGACGGTGCGCATGCGCGTAACGTGCTAAATGACACGGTACAAGCGAGTTGAGAAGCTTAGGTTGAGGTGTGCGCAGTGAATTGATGTGTTAAAGATTGTTTTGATGCTAAAAGGAGTAAATAAATATTGGGACGTTCTACTTTTTCATCACAGTAATGGAAAGATCAAATAGAGATCAGAAACTCGAGGCATGTTCTTGAATTTGAGGAATTAATTCCTCTTGAAATAAAAGTTTATATCATTCAAATATCAACTTTCTGTTTCAGGAATTATATTGGACATACCGAAATTTGAAATTTCGGATACTGAGGACGGTACTGAATCAGAGTATTTCGATTTTCCGTCAGGTTAATTGAATCAAGAATCTATTGAATTGTATATTCTTACGTATTTTTCCATGTCAATTTACTCGTAATAGAATTGTAAATACCCCATGTATCAGTATACATTGGGAAAGAATAAAATTTTCAACTGTCACATGTTATAAGTTTGAATTTTAACAAAAATGACATATGCAACCAAAAAGAACTGAATGCCAATGCTAAATTCTATACGTTGTCCAAGGTAAGAGAATACTTTTGGAGCAGACGGTACGACAGAGATAGGTGGCTCCCAAAATCGACCCTCTCTCTCGGCTCGCTTCGGGCGGCTCAGTGCCCGTTCCAGTATATAGTATATTTCAGTGCTGTTCTCCGACGTAGCCGCCAGCCTCAACGTTGTCGGTCTGGTCAGGTGTCAGTGGGTAACGCCCATAATTGTATCCTGGCAAAAGACAGGAGGCTGAGAGAAGTGAGAAAGGAATAGCGGAACTTCGTAAAACATATATATACCTCTGTATCCTTTAATAAAATGAAGAAGCATCGACAATTTTGAACGACAACTCGAATGAGAATCGCCTTCAAATCGAATCTCCGAAAGTCGAACTCAAAACTCGAATAAGAACAAGATTCAGTAGGCTCACCGATAGATGATGACAGATAGTAAGAAAAAGGGCAATATGAATGGGCATTTTCATGAACGATTGGTAGGAAAATGAGCATGGATTTCAAAGCATATTTCCACACGGAGAGAAGAGCTGTGGTAAAGAGTCCCATGTTAAATTTACGACTTGTACGTATTACTAAAATTTAGGAAGCATTACTATGCTATGGTAATGATTCCTATGGGGTATGGTATTACATACTATGGGCCACGGTAAGTCTCTCGATGGTAATGAAGCCTATGAACATAGGAGAAATTACTATAGTGAACAGTACCCTCTACCATGTTACAGAGTAGAGTGTACTATTAATTATGGTAAAGGGACCCATAGTCGTTTGGTAAAGTTTATCATAGTTTATAGGAGAGATTACCATGCACTATGGTAACATGACCTATATTATATGGTAAAACGTGAAAAAGTCATAAAATGTCACGAATATAAAAGATAATGATCTTCAAATGAGAATGTTTAAAGTCAAGATTTTTTTTTTTCGATGTAGATGAAGAAAATCGCAATTCCTTTTTATTTCTTTTTCAATTTTCATTCAAAATTAACAAGTTATATCGGATCATTCAATGATTAAAAAATTGCGGAGCAAATGATTGACGATGACGTTAATCATAAATTTTTTAGGAAGAAAAAATGCTTTTTNAAAATGCTTTTGTATTTCAAAAATAATATAATCATCATAAATTTCGATCAATAATGACTGAAATATTGCAATTTTCTTTTTTTAATCATTCAAATTTATCTAACAGTGATAAAAAGGGAGTACTTACTTCGGTGCCAATTGAATCTTCTGAGATGCTGAGATCCATGACTGTTTTAATTGACTCTCAATTGTTCACTGAGCTCTGTGTACTATCGAACCTTTGATCGCGCTCATTTTTCAGACGGATTAATAGAGTATTAGCAACTGTAACTATACACTATAGGAACACTTTCCACATCCGTGGTACCCTTTCCCATAAATATGGTACTCGTTATCATATTTTTAGTATTTTCTACGATATCGAGAAAAGGAGAGATTACCATGTATAAATAGTACTGATTACCATCCACATGGTAATCTCTCCTATAATAATGGTTGTCGTTGCTATATTGTATAGTAATGCCTACCATGTTCGAATGGTATTGATTACTATACAACATAGTACGCTTTACTGTTGAACATAGTAAAAATTACTATTGAGATTGACTTAGAAACCCTTTTACCATAATTTATGGTAACCTCTACCATATAAAAGTAACCCCTACCATTCACTTTTCTCCGTGCAACTGGAAATGAAATACAAATGGATCATCTTATAGTTACGTAAATTATAACGGTGACGGTGGCCGAAGTGGTTAATTTTTAATCTTTCGGAAACCGTCGAATGGAAGTCTAAACACCGAGAATCATCGGAAAAGTGTTAGGAAAACATTCTTGGATGAAACTCGGTCGATGGACGGCCAGGTCGACCAAGTTTTTCCACGGTTTCCCTTGGTCACCAGGAGAGTCTGTGCGTAGGGTACAGCTCCTTGGGTACAATGTGACACGGTTGGAGAGGCAGTCGGCCCATGAAGCCACAAATATGTAAAAACTGGAATAGGGTATATATGGCAAGGAAAATAAAGTAGCGTCACCCCGCCCGCAAGCGGCTGGGGTGTTGATGCCCCTTTCATTATGCCCTTTTTTCTGTCAGATTCAATATTCCTTTTTTCAATTCATTGTTCACAATCATTCTCATTGCAAAAAGCAACTGATGGAAGTAATATGTCCCAATTTATTAGCTGTTAATTTTTCATATTGCAATAAATGACTTCCTCATGTGCTGAATGCTATGCTCACTGAATAAAATTTAAATCATAATTATAATTCAATTTCGTCTGGAACGTAACCCAGAGAGTAAATTTCTGAAATTCAATGTTTGTTGATGCTCTAGTAAAAATGCGTGGCAACACTGATATAAATTTTTATAATTAGTTCACTCGGTAATTCAATTAATCTGTTATTCATGTCATCAATATAATTTCGCGCTTAGAATATCATCACCTGATGTTTTCAGCACCAAATTGAAAATTACAACTTAAAATAACACTTTGACTTCTGCTCTACCCTCTTTTCAGAAGCTGAAATTTACGTTAATGATTCAAATAATATTACATAAATATCATCATTTTTATTCTTTGCTGTTATGAAATATTGGGTCGGAGTTTTTTTTAAAATCATATCAGAAATTGTGAATTAAAATATTATTATTATTTGTTCAAACAATCGATTATCATTTTCACCGTCTTGCATTCAGATTCTTCTATACTTAACGTCAAAAATGTCAGAGTCTCTCATAATTCTAACTATTGATTCTGATTAACTTTGTCTGACGGGAACCCCAGTAAACAAAACATTAAGGAAATTGAATCATTCTATTTTCTTCTGACCTAAATGATTTGGACAATTGTAATTTATTTATCAATCGAAAATACAGAGTAACTTGATACAGAATATTCGTCTTTTAAATGAGAATTCGGTTCCATGACTATTTGACACGAAATAATTTCAACACGTCAGTTTAACACACAACAATTGAACACAGAAACAATTCAACACACAACAACACAAAACAAAAACAAACCTTCAAATACATTGTTCATTTTAACCTTTATTTATTCATTCTTTCAAAATTTTAATAACACAGATTTGTCAAGCTCAGTAAGTTTCCCAGAATCAAAACCGAATATTAGCTTCATAATAGTAATAATTTAATGTTGTGGGCGAGGCCTCGTAAATAATCTACATGAATTTCCTCACGATAACTAGACACAACATTCTTTAATCTAACGTCATAATCCCGATATTTCTTCCTCTGCTTCTCAACAACCAATTACGAACGAACCAATAAAGGCATTTGCTTTTGTTTTGATACGTACTCCAACACAAACACAGAAAGGACAATGAATCAGATTTGTATTTATGTATGTATGGGAAAAATTTAATCTGTGTACAATATGTATCTATGATGAATGAGATATCTGTTGAATTGACTACGTGTTAAATAGTCATGCCACTGAGAATCCAAATTTTCAGTGAAATTTGGAATTTCACGACCGTCTCCCCTCAAACTGAATTAAATGTCTCTCCTGAAAACTACTACTGAACTGTCCATGAAATTTAAAACTTTTTTCCAACACTATAATTGCTATTTACTCATAATTTTAGGGAACATTTTTAAAATATTGCAAAAAAAATAGAAAGTTGACTTTCCGGAGTAGACTAATCAAATGCACGGAAAATTACGATTTTCGAAGACCACGACGTATTTTAATTCAGATAATTCAATAATCACCAATTTTTCGCTCTAAAAATAATTATTACTGAATTGTAACAAATTTTCTCCCTTTCAGAATTTCACCAAAATTCAATTTCATGGCTAAAACATATATCTCGGAAAGTTTGATGCATTTCCGTTATTCATTCCTACGAATGTTGAAAAAAAGCAATTATTTACTGAATGTCGTTCAAAAGACGCTGATTATCCATTCTTTATTTTCGAACATGTCCTAGCCTATTCAATGAGGAAATTGGATGATTGAAAATCTACAAATAGAAAGTATTTCGACTTTTTTGTTTCATGGATGAAATTCAATGCTCATTAATTGTGTGGTATACCTAAATATTGGTTTCATTAAAGAAAACTTTGGCAAACAAAAAATGACTTGGAAAAACAAGAGATTAACTTTTTTAATTTTACCCTTGACATTCAATTGAATCCAATTATTAATCATTTCAATTACTTTGTCAGTTCATAGCACTCATCACTAGCAAATAACTTCCGATTCAACTCATTATATAAACAAATAGATGTGTAGGAAATATGCACTGATGTATTTTATGTATACACCGTGTTTGTTCCTTATTTGAGGCTAGAAATCTGTTTTAGAATTCGCGGGCATTTTCTTGAAACGTTGATGCGCCATCTTTTACACTGCCATCTTGTGGTATTTCTCTGTAACATATTTCGCTGTTAACATATTTCTCTGTACTAATCAGCTGATATGATGCTCAGTTATATTCGATTAATCGAAATCGAATTCGAAATAATCGATAATCCCCATGGAATCCGCCATTTTTGATTAATGACCCATGTCATTTATTATATAGGATAAATAGTTACGTAAATGAGGTATGAGAGGGAGCTTCAACTTCAACTGGATAGTCCATAAGTCGACGAAGGGGGTTTGCATACATTTCGAGAATTTTTTTTTACTAAAGTCAATTTTTTGACTAACTGAATCCAAACATCCATATCCTCGAGTCGAGTTCTGAAGTTTTTTGTGAAAAACAAATTCTTAATCATTAAAAAGAAATATCACAAAATTAAAAATTTGACTGTTCTGGTCAAAAAAAAATTCTATAACATACGCGTGATTTTTGAGGGGCAAGTCCCCAAATATTTATCCGTATTTGTAACGGTTTCATGAATGACAATTCCTACACAAATGATTTTTTATGGTATTTTTTAAGGAAAAATGATAAATATATTCGTCCGTGATTGTTTATCACTTTTTATTTAATGAAAGGACGTGTAAAGGAAAAAATCATATTGATTAACCTTTCTTGAAATGTCCTAAGGATGCTTAGCCAGTATCGGTAAATTGTCCGTAAGTGTGTTGTTTTTCATGGTCAAGGAAAATTCTGTAATTTTTTCGACTGACAGCAGAACATATAAAACTAACTTTTCTACCGTTAAAAAACATTAATCGCAGGAGTCTGGGCAGAAATGAATAAACTAATTTTTCCTTATACACGGGCTCTTATGAAATTTATATTTAAATTGATAATGCACCTACTAGAAGACTCTAAAAATAAAAATAGAAGGTAATGTGTAAAATCATACTGAATCCAATGGCCAGACAAAAATCCGGGGTACCCGGACAAAAAGAGGAAATATTTGAATGATTCTATCTCATATAAGCGCATGTTAGCGCATGCATTTGGTCCATTTTGTCCCTTTCACTTCTAACTAATGAACATGGGTTGGTGGATTGAAATTTATATCAAAATGAAGGGAACATCTTCATCTTTCAGTTGAAAAAAAAAATCAATTTTTTTAAAGTACTTACGATTTTGGATAAATATCCCTAAATATTAAAAGAACAATTTTTTCGCTTGCATAATTAATATTTTTTGTCTTTTCTTTGAACACATTATTTTAAAAAAATTATCAAGCTGGTATAAATTGAGGAGGTTTTTTCATGAAGCACTTGATGTTGACACATGAAAAATCTATGAAACTAAGTGAAGCGTGGAAGTAAAATTTGACAAGCAATACGGTGCTGACACCAGTTTTTGAATGGGAACCAAGTAGCCGAATTTGGAGCACTGTTGTGACATAATTTCGAGCGAATAAATATTCAAAGGCATCGAAGTCCATTTTCATTATTTTCCTCTCGAAGGTGCAGTTATTTCTGCACGAATTGCAATATTCATTTACATTAGACAGAGAGCAGTAAATTTCTAACATTAAAATTATCCAGGATGTTCGATTGACTATTCTGTTGATTAAGTCTTATGTATGACTGTACGAATTGAGGTTGTTATGGGAAGGTTCAATTCACTAACAGTGCGATTACGTTAATCATGATACATTTACAAGACGTTAAAGAATATATATAAAAGTGATGGATAAAGTGTTTCTTGCCAAAGGAGTAACCTTGGTCGTGTATCCCCACTCCGCCCAAATCCTCATTTATGCTCATACTCCCCACCACTGAAATCGAGGTTACTTCTTTGGCAAAATTTAGTATAGGTGTGATCCAGTACGCGGTCCGTGACTGACTGTCTAAAGTGAGGTTTATCTCAATTCGCAGAGCAGTCGAATTCCGTAAATAGAATCAATCCGAAATATACGCCTGACACAATAGGTGCGAGAGAGAGAGAGAGAGAGAGAGAGAGAGAGCGCATGGGTTTCATTCACCCGTCGATCATCTTTTCCTCCGTGACCGTGGTCAATGCGTGTGTGTACGTGAGGATGTAGCGAGCCGCTACATCACTTCCTAAGGATCTGGCAAAATGTAAGCAAACAATTGATTTTATTCAGTTTCTATGAATTGATGGATAGTGTCTGAATCGATGCAGACTGAAACAAAAAGGAGAAAAAAAGTTTATAAAAAACATGGCATTCGAGAATTCAGTCTCCAGAATACGCGGTGGGAGGACGTGACGAATGTATTCTTTCTAACCTTATAATTTATTTTGTACTAGTCCAAACGTGAGTTAAAAATTCAACAGAGGACTGCTAAATGAGCTTATACAATAAAAAAAAGAAGGATTTCAAGCAGAGACTCCGAAAAAAGGAATTGACTAAAAAGAAGAGTCTCAACGTTGTGGCGAAGAATAAAGAGGAGTTAAAGAGAGTTCCTTCGCTAGTCTTTAATCAGGTTTTTACTGTTGAAATAAGAATAAAATTGTTCTGGATATGTTTTTCATAAACCATTGCCTAAATTTTCTTCGCCCAAAACGTTTTCATTCGCTTTATTCGAAAATTGCGTCCACTGTTATGCCCCAGATTTGGTCAATTGCGTTATTGTTTAATATGTGGACATACAACATTGTCAGCGTTATACTTGCCAGCGTAACTGGATTTTGCTGACCAAGTGATGAAATGTAAACAATCAATGTATTATTTAAGAGACGGTTGAGTCTGCATAGATCAGACCTGAATTGGACTCCGACGCGTACAAAAGTCGTATACTCTTTGTAATCAGTAAGATGACATAGTAATTATGATCATGTAATAAATTCTCATATTTAAATGCCGATAAACGATTGGTGGGATTTATCCCAGTAAGCCTAAAACCTACTATAATTATAAGTACCCCCCATGCTGGGTACAATATTTGGTGGCAGCGGTGTTCGGCTACAAAAGTCAAAGCATTTAAATTTTCAAGTCGACGGACTGAGTGACGCTCACATTAAATTCTCAAATCAACGTACTGAGCGACGTTTGTATTTGAACCAAATCGACATAGGGAACGACGTTGCATTTTTGGGTGCGACTAACCGACGGTGCACTGGTCAGAGAACACGTGTTGGTCCTGAACACAGCAAATAGTTGAGCAGTCAATGGAGTGATCGTTCGGACTACAGTGGATTGCAGGTTGCAGGTGGGTCAACGTAACGTGAATCGGGAATACCTGGGCTACTCGGAGGAGTAGGTATTGAACGTGCTACTTCGATTAGTAGATTTTGAATGAGCTACTTGCAGAAGAGTGGGTATCGTTCAAGTATATTTGTAAATGTTGAACGAGCTACTTACAGAAAAGTAGGTATTGTTCAAGTGGCATAGGCTAATGAATCCTAGCGGTGGATCTGGATGCGTAAGTCGGAATAATTTTCCGTTACGAAGGTCACACTCGCTTGATTCACTGATGCCAGGAGCCAGAGAGGAACTTGCGGGAATATTGCAAGAAGTGACCTTCAGAGCCAGGCAGAATATGATAGATCAGGATTGGTCTGGGTAAAGTATACCACAAGTGAGACAGCAGCGGATGGCGATTGGTGATTTTGGAGTGAATATATATCTATATTTGGAGTGAGACGTTATTCATTCAATTCGAACGATATTTTGTCTGACGTAGACATGTATTCACCTCATGAATTAAGAGACGTCAGTGCTGAGATAGAACGGATGCGGAGAAACTTCAGAAGACAGCACGGAAGTAATGCCCGAGGCGAGAATTTAGGAGCTGTGGGTGGATTAGCAAACAACGTACCACCTGAGAGACCAATGAGGCACTTGCCAGAAATCGTAAATCGACGAAGCGAAGAAATAGGTGCAACGCGAGCAGCTGAACGCGCCGCAGAAGGGCCACAGCAGCAGCAAGACGACATGATAAAGGATTACCTGGGTTAATTGGAATTTTTGCTATGGATAAAAATTTGGCGTGTCGCGGGACCTGAAAAACGCAAATTTCGTAGCGCGCAGCGCCACGTGAAAATAATGTTCACGCGGCGCCATGAAAAACATATCACTCGTCCCCACGTGCTTGCCATCCTCGCCTTTGGCTCGGAAGGCAATCTTGTACGTGGAGGAGGATGACCTATTTTCCAAGGCTCGGACATGAAATGTACTATTTCTTTCAAAGTTATTCGACAACTGGGGTGGGTCGATTTTGGATATTCGAAATCTAGGTTTGGGACACTGTATTTTATTTTCACGAATATTCAGCTAATTCCTAAGTTTTTCAATCAAAATCAAGTGTTTATCTCTCGGAGAAACATCCGAATTGACTTCCAAAGGTTAATATTTCCCATTTGACGGGAAAAACACGGATAATCTGATATTGATGGGTTGATGCCCCTTAACCATTCAAAAATTGGTGCTACCACAGTATCGAAAATACCTTAAAACATCATTTACGTATGAATCTGTATCGATTAAACTGTTGCATATATGGCAAAGTATTGGGGATTTAATCTCCCCCCTCAAAATCACGTGCATTTTACAGATAAAAAAAGTAGGCACGGACATCGCACAACCTGAATATAGTATCGTATTTATTTAGCTGTGACCATAATCTAACTGTTATCAACATAATTTTAGTCACTCCGGCCTTAAGGCAGCACTTTGCGGACGCTACGCATCGTAGTCCAGTCAATGAAGGTGTTTGGACTCTAGCAAATTTGACTGTGTACGGTAAATTGTGAATCGTTGGGGAAGAATGTCCTGAACCTCTTTACGCCCACTTTTTACTTTACACGCGGTTTTATACGTTACGCACGATTTTATATTTCACGTTAGGCATTTCCCTTTGTTCGTAATTTCATGATACCTACCGTTAAAATATCCGACAAAATATTCCCCTTCCCGATCCCGAATTTAAATACGTGTCCTTGGCATTGAAAATGTATTTTTGTTATAGAGTGAATTGTAATAGAAACAAAAAAACTGGAATTACAAACATTTAAATTTTTTTTCGCGACGGTAAAAACGATGATGAAACTAACTGTTGATGAGCTTAATAGGAAATATAATTGAGTTATACTGAAATATAAATAGACAAAATTATAAAGACACATAAAAAATTGAAAAAATACATCGTCATTCGAATTATATTCGAGCCTCGTCTTCGAGATTTTAATAACTTGTAGTAGCCCGCCTGTGGCTAGATGGAGCCACACGCCTTCAGAGATCATAGAAAAAGTTGGCTGTGACACTTCGGCGGTGAGGGCTCGCCATCTTATCATTGTTTTCGTGTGTGCGCGAGTGGAATGCACGCTTTTCAGAGTTTCCAGTTTGTTTTGTTGTAATAATCTATTTCTCTCCATTTTTACACAGTTTTTCCATAGTCATGGATGATTGTAAGAAGAGGAAACATAAATTGTATGGAATATCTAAAAATATATAGTGAAATTGCAAATATTACGTGCATGGGCTTATCGACTTTTCCTTGGATAAATAATCGATTGGAAATGAAGGTAAGCGATGTTTCATATCTCTCAGCCTTTTTAGATGCTCGGGTCAGATCCTGGAGACAGAACCAATCGACGTCGAAGGCTTTTTTAGACCGAGTTTATTCTTTGTCAAACAACTATGCCTAACCTCATTTTACCTGGTTCTCCTGGTCCTAGAGACGAACTCGAGAACAAGGAAATTAAAAATGAGATTGTTACAAATATGTCAGATGGATCTTTCATCCCTGACATCCAGGACAGTGCGAGCGCGAGTGCACTGCGCCTGACGCACTCACCCAAGGCTCCAAGCCTTATTCTACTATTTCAATAGTTGGATCTGCGCTTGACGCATTGATCCAAGGCTCCAAGCCTTGTGCTACTATTGCAATAGTTAAATCTGCGCTTGACGCATTGATCCAAGGATCCAAGCCTTCTACTACTATTATGATAGGTACATCTGCGCCTGACGCATTAAAGTAAGGCTCTAAAAGTCTTCAATTACAAATGCGATTGTTGCATCTGCGCCTGACGTATCATTCAAGGCCTCAAACCTCCAAAACAATATTCCACCTGAACTCGATTCAGGAATATAGGAGTTCTTGGGCCATCGAAGCCTCATGATACCGAGATCTCGTTTCAGAGTGATCTGGAAGCTCGTTGGAGTTTCTGGCTGGTCTCGAATTTGTTGAGGCACAAATTACACAGATTTATGGAAATGTCAACCAAATTTGAATTCAGAAATTGCTTTTATCTCCACCGAACCATTGATCCATAGAGATAAAGAATTTGTAATCAATCTCAAAGACGCAGGTTTTGCTCTCGTGGCATTGGGGGCGACTCCTCGAAGTCTGTTCTAGGAAGAGAAACTAGACAATCTAGTCCTCTTCCAGAAGTTGTGTGGTTCAAGAAAAATAATAAATTTTTAGGGCCCTTGAGGCTACGGCTCCAGTTTAATTTTTTTATGGCTTCACATTTTTCGGGAAGCTTGAGAAGTTTAAAATAAATCTTCAAAATTGTTTCAAGGTTTGGCGATTTATCCACCTTTACAGGAGAATCTAAATTCATTGGATTCAAAGGAGCTTGTTTTGAGACGTAGAGTTAAAACAAACGGTTCAAAAACCTTGTATGCCTCAGGTTGAACAACAGGTCCAACCCGAGGTATTTCCTCAATCGTCCCAATGACTCTTGATCGACGTCAGCGTCTCTAGAGTTATCTCACTTCAGGAGGGCAAGAAGTAATGGCAAAAATTTCGGCAGCCATTATTGAGGATTTCCTTCCCAATTGGAAATTAAACTGTTCTAATAGTTTTATTCTAGAGAGACTGAAGAGTCATAAAAGCCTCTTCAATTCTGGCCCTTACCAATCGGTAATTCCTCCAGAATTTCTAATCTCTGAACTGACAGGAACAGTCCTGAGGGGCGGATAAACCGGTATGAGATCATAGAGGTAGTTAAAACCTCCGTATCACTATCAGAATCCTATCAGGATCAGCTCGTCTCATTGTAACTTTTTGTTGGTGAACCACATGATTAGCAATGGTAAATTTTTCACATTAAAAGGTTGAACAAATTTATGAGAACTCATAACTTCAATTGAAGGACATGAAAACCCTTCCAGAACTAATACTTTGTGACACATTCACGGATGGAAATGTCTTTAAAGACGTATATTTCCTGCTCCGGTACATATGGAGCATGATAAGTTCCGTTGTTTTGGCATGGGTGGTATTTTTTCCAATTCCTACCCCCCATTTGGAATTGCGACTAGTTCTCTACCTTCACGAGAATCATGAGGCCGGTCATGAATCTTATTGATTCGGAGGCTTCATATCATCCAGTTATCTAGATGATATTTTATTATTGGTTTTCCGGCTATTGAGTATGGTGCCGATACAAAATTAAACTGGCAAGGCTCTTTCTTATCTGAGCCGTATTAAAAAACAAAAAGCGTTGTGAATACCTTAATTTTATCAATGACTCTTACAAGTTTTGCCTAGAAACAGCTTATGAAAGATGATATGCGTTTTAGCGATTTACGCAATAAAGAGTCTATTTCATCATCTATAATCTGGAACATTTATTCCATTAGAGTGTGTTTTCGCCTCATAAGCTCCTTAAAATGTATGAGTCTATATTGGCATTGAGTATACGCTACACTGAAAAACTTGGAAGAATTTTTAAAAAGTCAAGGTGATTGTTAATTATGGAAATTTTGAATGATCTCTTGTTCTCCTTGGCCAGATCTTAGTAGCTCTTAATTGAGCTGATCAGTCTAGAACAAATAATCTTTCCGACGCAGCCTTCTTAGGTTGGAAATCTACCCCTGCGTTAAAAGATCAAGTCGAAACATCTGGCCAGTATGAGAAAGTCACAACAATAAAAATTCCTCAATGTTTTGACCATTCACTTAGCTCTTAGGTGTTTTTTCACGACCTATGGTCCTGTGAGTATTTGCTCAAATTTAATAACATCGCAGGCACTCCCTACGTTAACGGGTTGGAAGGTGCAAAATTCTCTCATCTGAACAAATCAGTTCGAGAGTCTTAGCACTGTTGCGAAGGTCGAATGCATCTTACATTCTTTCCAAAGTGAATACTGGAGCTGTACATTGCAATCTAAGTTTTTCAAAACTTAGGTGAGAAGGATTTTTTCAATCCAAAAATGGACCTCAAGGCAAATCTGGCAATTCTTTATCTTAATGAAAATCTGTCTTTCTCTCGGCCAAATCTGTCAATTCTTCATTTTCATGAAAATCTGTCTTTCTCTCGGTCTTGAGTATTTCGCAGAGACGACAAACGTTTTCTGCCATTAAACTTGCAAACATTGTCAAAGGTGCGTTAAATCTAGATTTCACGATACCAGACAGGATACAATCTTCTCGCCCAGGCGATCCACAGCCTGTTTCCCCTTTTCCGTTTTGAATTAACATTAACGTTAACAAAAAGGGTAAGAAATAATTCTCTAAAAAAAGTAGGGCAACAGACAGCATGTGACAGAAGACATGTGACAGATTACATGTAATCTTCCTAATGGCTCTTGGGCTACTTTTTCAGATCGAGCAGGACATGATGAACTAAGGAAGTGCACGTAAACCATTGATTCATATTGCCCTGCTTTTCGCTACGTCTATCATTCATCCGGTCATTCAATTCACTTATTCTCATTCTTGCAATATTTTACAAGGTAGTGTGTTCCTGTGTGTAGAGTCGTCCACTAAAGTACGTGAATAGAATACATAGGATGTAAGTTCAGGCTGTTCACGAGCTTTAGTGGATGATTGTACACAGAACTAATATAAAAATATTTTCGTATATTCATTCTGAAAAAGATGGGGATGGGAGGAAGGATAGAATTTTTTAGCCTTTTAAATGCACCACCTGGTTCCAAAAATTGAAAAGAATCGACGCTCTCATCGTCCACTGAAGTTTTTACTAGTCAACATAGTAATTTCTGCTATTTCGTACAGTAAAATGTAGGAGACGCAAAAGTATAAATTAAAGTTTCAAGTCGTAAATAAATGATAATGTAAGATGGCAAAAAAAAATACTATTTGAGTAATTTTTTGCCATTCACTAGTAAGAAATTGTTGCATTTCATGGAACGAAATAGTATTGAAAAATCAATCTCTACACAGCTCGAGAAATTTCAGTGCCATCTGTATTTATATCAAGCGGCGCGACCACACAGCGAACGACTACGAATTCTCTCCAGATAGCCACAGTTACCGATGGCCTAATTGAATATATTAAAAGATCATAAAGTATACTTGAGCCCCTAATTGCTTTATGAACTATTTATTGCCCGTCATTGTAATCCCCCATCTCCTGTTCATCACACTTGAGAACCCCAACACGGACCATTGTTGGCGCTTCAGCAGACCGGCAGAATTTTTGAAAAAGGTGTTGATTCCGCAAAAATTCGTGTTTTGAATATCACTTTTTTCAATCCTTAGATACCCACAATAGTGAATTAAAAAAAACTGCGAATTGTAATTTTAAAATTATATCAGGTATCATTTCCTTCTTTCTCCCTATATTCTCATGATAAAAAAAAGTTTCTTCCTCCCGAAAAATTTGATCAATCTTTCCATGTTCTATCTAATGGATCGTAAAACGGATGCATACCTTTATTCTTTGGAGTTTAACGAACCTTTTCAAGGATAAGAAATTCTAATCACATAAATATTTAGGCACTTAAAAGATTTTAAAGATAAAAATGAAAAACGTTGCTTTTCGTTGATTCATGGGACAAAATCGACTATTGTCATGATTTTTCCGACCGTTCGACATATCCCATCATATATCGAAATTCACTTAACAAGTCCCTTGCTGGAACAAAAATTTCATCGCGGTCTCCATTTAATTTAGAGATTCGATGGTCAAAAAAAGGAAAAATACAAAACATGGCATAGCGTCAAAGACCTATTTTTCGAACACGTGAAACCAGTTTTCGAAGACTCATATAAACCGGTATAACTTTATTTCTGGTAGCACGTCTTTTCAATCAGGCAAGTTTTCAACTATGATGTTTTAATTATGACATATCAAGTGATTTCGTTTGAATTATTGCATTTTCAGTAACTAGCCAAAAAATTGTAAATTGGTATTTTTTATTTACTTTTTAATAGACAAGGTAATCCAACTCAATTTCGCAACTTAATTCATCAAACTCATTTAATTTACATTATTTCTTTTTCAGTAATTAGCCGAAACTTTTCAACTTTTATTTGTATTTTTTTTATTTCTACTAGGCAATGAAATCCAACTCAATTTATCAATTTAACCGACGCATCAATAATTAGTGTTATGTAAAAACGAGCAAGAGATTTAAAAAAGGCGAAAGGCAGGAAATAATGCTAAAAACTTTATTCGGATGGGAATGAGCAAAACTCTGATGCTACGCCATTTCCCATGAAATAGCCATTTGAAAATTTTCTCGAAAATACCTATTGTGACAGAAAAGATTTTTTTTTTCGGTATTTCCGATGTTGAAAGAAAAATGTTGTGTAAAAAATTGCAACAAAATTCTAATTGGCAAGGTACATATTTATTTCAATACTTAGTTGAATCATTCATATATTAATATTAAATGAATATTGTATTAAAAAGTAAAAATATTGAATAGTCATTCGAGAAGTTGCGGATCACTCTATCACCTTCAGTGTTGACAATTTGGTCAGAAATAGATGAATATGGAAGAAATTTTTTGTATGATATTATCCTCTGCGCCCAAACAGTAATCGACTGAAACGCCATCGGTCGATTGAGTTTACCCCCTCCCTTATCTGACCCTATTAATTGGATTATTGCTCACGGAGTCCCTGGGACCCCAATAAATACCCTCCGCTCAGGTGTCCGTTGAGTTGTCGATAACCAGTAACTTCTATCCTTTTTGAATGGGGGACATCTAGTAACTTGTTGTCGACCAATTGTGGACAACTAGTTATTTGGTTGACTGGGAATATAAGAGACCCAAATCCGAAATCCAAAAATTTCGGGGATTATCTTACCAATGTTTTTCAAAAAATTGAGCATGAGAGGAAGCAAAAATCATCAAAAAATATGGATAATTGCGGAAAGTATGATTTTCTGAAAATTAGAAATTTTTTTGTCGATGAAATTTTGTTTCTTCATCATCAATATTTTAGGCTAGTTAGGAGCGATTGGATTTCTCTTCAACGAGAAACGTCACTCGCTACATTCGCTCCAGTTTTACGAGGTTAATGCGCCAAAACGTGTTTGTTCTTCCATCGTGATTCGCTCAAAATCGTTTTTGTTTTTAAAATCACGGATTTTCATAAAAAATAATTAATAAAATGACCAATATTTTTAGGTTAATTGAAGTTAGTCTTTCGCAGTTGTTCATGAGTTTAAAATCTCTCTGGAAGATTGACAGTTATCTTTTGGAGTCGGAAGGATTAAAAAACTCCCTAGTAGAAATTTCATCGGTTTATCATCGGTTACCGATGCGGTGCAACTGACATGGTCACCGGTTCCACATAGGTTTCGACCTACAAGGAACTCATGAAAACGTCACGCAGTTACCTCACAAGTTACAAATAGGTTGCAACCCATCAAAAACTCACGTGATTAATTATTAACTTCATTATTATTAATAATTTGTCAATGATTAATAACTCATTAATTGCCATGGGAAAGCATGCTCCATGATGAGAATCGATTTATACACGCAGAAAAAGAAAACAAAAATCACATTATCGGTGAGTGGTCTCCTATGCAATTCCGAATCCTACTCGATGTTAATTAACTTTGATGATTGTCTGTTGTGCTGAAGTCCCAGTCCGCTATCCTGTGATTCTTGGGAATATGATATTTGGATATTCTAGATAAGGCGAAAATTCGGATTCTCTGGTGATTAACATATGATTTTGCCCAAACCTTAATTATGACCTTTCCTAATTAATGAACATTATTTCTGACCCTCGCGAATCTTATTTCTGACGTTCGTTCTTGACCCTTGTGACCCTTATTTCTGACGTTTATTTTTGACTCCCATTTCTGACCCAAGTGACCCTTAGTTTTGACCCTTTTTTGTGAGCTTCATTCCTGACCCTCGTGACCCTTACTTCTGACGTCTATTATAATAATTTTCATGTCGAGGGGGCCACGCTGCGTGCCACGAAATTGGCGTTTATCAGGTCCCGTGACACAAACACGTCGTTAACACCTCCCAGGTAGAAATATCTGTTGGGTTTGCAAGATTGACCCCAGCGACTAGGCAGATTTAGTTAGGTAGCACGTGCTATCCAAATTCAGGGTAACTACCACCTTGTTATAACCGTGGACGGGAAAGCTACCAGAAGTCTGACGGTGTCGACTTACCATCGGCTTGATATTACCGCGCACCTGATAGCTAGCACAAATCTGACTGTGCCGACTCTCCATTGGCTGGAAGGACTATACGATATACACATTTCTTGGAAACTTTTCTAGCGGCTTGTAATGGTCCAACTTGTCATGTTGTATTTTTTATTTTATAATAAGAGTATGAAGCAACGGATTGTTGTTCTATTATTCGATAATTTTCACTCAAAGATGGTAAATTATAAACAAATTTTACAATGCTCTTGGAAAAGGAAATATATAGTTACACATTTTCGTTTTTGGAAGAATATTTTCAAATCAAAGTACTCGTTCCCTATTGATGGAAGATACTTGATACTATGTTTTTTTGTATCTATCATTCATGAAGATATAAAAATTTCAACAAATTTTGTAAGGATATTTTCCCGGGTTGTTCAGCCAGGAAAAATCCAAACTACTTTTTAGCCGTCTCTATCGCTCAATAGTCGGGCGCCAGCCGAACCTTCACGGGAGGTTCGACGAAAACCGGCCTCTGAGGCAAACTCGTCCACTCAGAGGACTTCTGTGGCCGGGCAAAGGGTTGCCCAGCTAGCATCAGTGTGACACGGTAGAGTGGGCGAGGTCCACCAGGAGTATCTTATGCCAAACGTCACCAGCCACTATTTCAGGCTGGATATTAAGCCTCACGGCCTAATCATCCATGTAAAGTGAATTTACTCTCATCCTGGAGGGTTTTTCACTCTCTCAGTAGGCTTTCGCCTCCCGAGTATTTCGACTCGGGAGGGTTTTCAGAATTAAATGCGAATCAGCCGGGACTCCTCAGAGCCTGGGACGCCGAGAGGCTGATCCGACCAAAGTGGAACCCTGTTACCCACTTCACGACCACCCACACTCTCGGCCACCAGTTACCGCTTCGGTCATCGCACGTCACCGTCTCCGGGTACTCGAATGTCGGCACATGGTCGGGTCGACAGGAGGACGATCTCTACTCCAGACCCACGGGCCCATGTGCACGACATTTGTTTCGCCGAGCCGGATAACGCCGGAAACAACAAAGTCGTCACTAAGAGTTCCGAAATAACTCTTTTCCCGTTTGTGGGGGATGCAGGAGCATCCCCCTACGCTCGCTACCATCAGTTATGCACCTGGCTGCGCTGAGCTATTCGCCCACCATTCCCGTGGCCATCTTTCAAGCCAACACCACTGTATATCTCGGAGAAATCCTTTCGACTTCCCCGCTCGAGCGTCCGCGTTCGACTAACTCAGAATCTTACTAGGGCCTTCTCCCCCTAGTCTGGATATCTCAGCGACGATAGGTCATTCCGTTACCCTATCCCCACCAATCAACCCGACGGGATCCCGGGGGCACCAGTCCTCTCACCTGGCCGTTGGTCCCTAGTCTACTCTGACATAGCCTATGGAATCGCCCAGTTGGACAGCCTGTACGTCGGCCCCTTTTCCCCTAGCACATGCTGGGCGAATTCCAAAATAGCGATAGTCTAGTAACGTCCTCCAGACCTCCAGGGGTCGCGGTTTCACCCATAACCGCTATGCCTTAGGTCTTTCATCGGTTTGTCGCTCAGTTCATCTAGTCGCGGCTTCCTTCAGCCGCCTCTAGATGTCGCCTCATGTCTCAATGTTAGAGTTCACGTATCTTTTTAAGGGGATTTCAACCCGTAACGAGAAAATCTCGTTACAATTTATAACCTTATAAAGGACAAATAAGTTATAAAGGGGTTGCGCTACATAAGTTAGTGATCGGTGTTAAACTCATTTGTCACCCACAATGATCATCCCTACTAGTATTGTTGCGTTTGGAACCTACAGATTACACGTCAGGTACAAACTATGAATCAGTAACCTGCAACAAACTCATAGGTTCTCAATGCACATTGGTGGCTCCCGACGAAATTTCTACTCGGGCAATTCATTATTTTCTTTAAATTTTTTTTCACCACTTGCACGTGAGTTCTACGATTTTTTCTGCATTCCCATTCATTTGTTTCTTCAACTTAACTTGGGGTTCCTTGAACTGGATTAGATTTCTCAAACTTCCAAATTTTCAACTTACCTCAAGCTTTGCAGAAATCCAGGATGAATATATTTCTCTGGATTTCGAAACGTATTGAATAGAAATTCATTCCATCAAAAATAATAACCTTGCTGTTTTTTTCCCAAAGAGTTGGTCTTCAGATGAATATTTTGGAAGGAAAAAAAGTTGAGAAATTGAGAGAAAGTTGCGACAGAGAGAAAGTTGCGACAGAGAGAGAGAGAGAGAGAGAGAGAGAGAGAG
>NW_021680661.1:134165-134341 GCF_001412515.2 Diachasma alloeum
AGAGACAGAGACAGAGACAGAGACAGAGACAGAGAGAGAGACAGAGAGACAGAGACAGAGCAGAGACAGAGAGACAGAGACAGAGAGACAGAGACAGACAGACAGAGAGACAGGGACAGAGACAGAGACAGAGAGACAGAGACAGAGAGACAGAGACAGAGAGACAGAGACAGAGA
>NW_021680661.1:135182-170086 GCF_001412515.2 Diachasma alloeum
AGAGAGAGAGAGAGAGAGAGGGAGAGAGAGACAGAGACAGAGACAAAGACAGAGACAGAGGCAGAGAGAGAGAGAGAGAGCGATGAAGCGTTGTGATTGGAGCCAGTGGTACCAGCTCCTGGTGCAAAAAAAATACCGACGATGTTGCCACTTTTTCGCATGGATTAATATTTTTTCATTTATTACAAGAAATACAATCTGATAACCATTCATTGCGTGGAACAGATATAAATAAATTTTATTAGCTCCAAAAATAATTTTTAACCGGAGATACTCCCTAATATTGCCTGAATTTTGAATCCGAATGGGAACAATTTTTTTGTTCAGCGATTGGTTTTCTGCAGAAGAATAATAGAAACTCCTCCGCCTCACTTCCTACATTTATTCCTCGCCCGATTATCCTTAAACCGGGTGAGACTGAATTGAATGCTGCGAGTAATGCCTCATTTTGAAAGTTTTGCTTCCGAATGGAAGATTTGTAATCGTGATTTTTTTTTATTCGATAATTTTGGGTGGAAAAGTTTTTGAAAAATTCACCCAAAATTTTTGAGAAAAACAAAATTTACGGATCTGTATTTCACCGTTCATTTTCACATCAGAATAACTGAGAAAGCCATATAATATCAGTTGTGAAGTGGTTAAACGCTACAAGTCAATTTTGTCTATTGACCATTCAACGAATATCTTGGAATCTAAGGGAGATAGCAAAATTTTTGTTATAACCCTGTTTAAAACACAGCAATAGTTTCCTATCTAATGGCAGCAGGCTCAACGAAAATTCTCGAACGACCTCGGGACCCTTCGAGTTCACGGTCAGATCACGAAGTAAATCACCCATCGAGTTCAGTATCGTATCGTCTCAATCTCTGTACAGTCAGTATTGTCGCAATCGCTCTATCGAGTCCATCACCGAGTACATCATCGTGAGATACTAAGCTAACACTCCTAGTAGCGTCTCTATTCGAGTCAATCATCAATTAATTTCGAGTCAATTATCAATCATTTTGAGACTATAATCAAGTGAATTATTAATAGAATTATCAAGTGCAGTGTAGAGACAATTATCGAATGTAAATTGAGAGAATTCAACGATCAGTGTACCATTATAAAATTTCTAGACGCGTGGTTTACCGCACAAATAAAGTACATCACCAGTGGGTTTATAGTAAATCGCGTGTTCTTAATTTTCACACCTTTCCCACATCACTTTTCCCCAACCCGCCTAAATTTTTAGCATCAATCTCAAACAAACCCTTTTTGTACAGCCGATTGAGTACTACAACAAATATAATCACGAAAATTTCACTATCTCCCTTAGAGTCCGAAATATGCTTCAAAAACTCAACCGGGAGAAAAGTCGACTTGAACGGTTTTACCACTTCGCTATTGATATGAATATATAGTTTTTCAAATGTTAATAAAAATAGGGGAAAATTAGACTAAGCTTAAATGAATGAAGCTCATGATTTTTCCACAAATAAATAATAATAGGAAACGATATTTATTATGATGTATGAGTGGAATGGGCCTTAATATTAAAGAATGGTGATGCAATGACCTCATTTTTTGAAAACATACATTGGGATCCATGCGGAAGCCTAATACCGATGAAATTCGTAGAAATGAAAATAGGAAAAAAAAACGATACGTGGAGAGTAGCAGTCACATACAATCCGTAAAATGGCTTTTGTCGTGCAGCTTGATCAATGTTCTTAGAGTGTGTGAAACAGAAAATCCATCTGAAAAATTTGATGTAAAATCTATAAGATTTCAGTTGGGAAACCCCCCCCCCTCTCTCTCTCTTTCTTTTTTTTTCTCACACCCTCGTCAAAAGAGTGGTAGGTTCCAGGAGATTTAAGCATGCTAAATTTGCGGCCCCCAAGTATGGAGACTGTACTGTACAGTGTGGCGCACAACCCCCACATGCATAGAAATACATAAAGTGTCAGATGGAGCCCAAAGCAAGAGACTGGGAAGCAGAGAAAAACATTGCAGAGTGGTGGGAGGTTGAAATTTATCACAGGAACTTTTTATACCAATTAAATAATTTCGAAATTCACTGCATCTCTCAGTCCATCCTTTTGCGATTTTTATAATTCGAAATGGTGAAATGTCATTCATGTATCGAATATTTGTGGTCGTCTGCAGGAAAAGGGCTCGCTTCGTCGATATGGAGATATGTATACTCCGATGATATTGATAACATTCGGAATATTTTATGAACAAAATGACCCTGATAGGGTGAATAATTACATCACTAGGGAGATACAAAAAAAGATTCAATATTGATTTGCAACAACATGAATATCTCGGAAACTAGAGCAGACGTCCGCAATTTTTAGTATCGTATATTTTCTTTACAAAATTTTCCAGAGACCCAAAAATGTAGGTAGCCATGTAGTAAAACTCATGTAGACAATTAAAGAAGAATAATATCGGAGTGTTCTTAACATCATTCAATTCAAATATGCATTATTCAGGTCTGAGAGCATCAGCCATCAATAGTTTCAGATTAGTGGGAAGAAGATTTAGCAAATAACAGACGAATTATGTGAGAAACAGTTGCAAATAATCTATACGCGGAGGGGGTTGCGTATGCATTTAGAGAGAAATATTTGCAATAAAACTCTTCTTATAGTTTTTGCGGTATCGAATCTGAATTTCTTGGTATGTTGGCTGAAGTTTACCGCGAAAGCATTGTTATTAATAATTTAAAAGTTAAAATGACCCTTTCGCGGTCATTTGAGACCATACTCGAAAAAAGTTTCAACAAAAAATACGCGATTATTCATAACAAATCCATTAGTGTGTGATTTTTTCAAAAATTTCGAATGGTTTTTGAAATATGCATTTTGCAAGACAATGCCTAGTGCTTCCACTGAATTCGTCCACCCGTTGGCCCACCTCTGATAGTTTTAGCAGTCAACGTCATAAAATGATGTCGTATTTCGAAATGTTCTGCATAAAAAAGGTTCCGCAGTAGATAACGAACAGAACCCTGTTTATTCTTTGGAAATATTTTGATAGACTAACGAGATATGGATATTTCAATACGTCACAGGGTTACTCCATTCGAACCGAATACCCACGGGAACCGCCTCCGTAAGTTTGAGGGACGTTAGTATAAACCATTTTTTATTAAGAACATTTTTAAGTACGACGTCATTTTATGACATTGATAGTGCTTAAATGCCCAGAGGTATGCCTACTGGTAGGCGAATTTAATGTGAGCGCTGGGCTTTGTATAGCAGAATTCATATCTCAAAAAGTATTTAAAATATTTGGAAAAATATAACGCCATTGGATTTTTTGCAAATCCTGGAGTATTTTTTAGTGCAACTTTGTGCAAGTGTAACCCAGAATGGCCGCGAGAGAGACATTAAAATTTTTTGATTGTTAATAATAATGCTTTTGCAGTAAAATTCAGTCGGCATATCAAGAAAGTCGTATTTCACAGCTTAAAAATTATTTCAAAAATTTGGTTACATATATTGTTCTCAAAATGCATACCCAACTCCCCTCAGCTTATTGAATAGAAGGGGCGAAACTGAAGTCTAAACGGTCCCGTTTCGTACTGGACGTGTGTGTTGCATGGTATTTTATAGGACGCATACAGATTATTGGATTACTTGTTCTTTGGCTATTGTGCCAAAGACCTCCAGCTGCGGATTTTTAAGAGACAGTGAAAAACCCAACCAACTAAAATTGAAAGAGCCATTTCCGGGAATATGAAAATAATATTCCTTTTTTTTGTGTTCCCGAAACCGTTCCATTATTGATATTTATTCAAGTGACTATATATGGATACTCGGGCACCTACAGAAAACAGCTGAAGTTTGTCTGAGATCCGTTCGACTCTCGACTCAATCATTTGCTGAACGGTCACTTTTCTGTTGGGATTTTCGATTCATTCCATTCTAAAGTCACTTGTAAAATTTACGGGTATTTTATCGAATTTATAAAATATTGCATTCCTCGAAAAACATACATCCATGTTGTTATTTCAAAAATTTGCGTATTCGATTTAAGGAATTTGAATAATTGGTTCGATTTTCACCATTTTTGGCCAGAACATCACGAGAGGCCAAGTATTCATATATGCCTACGTCTACAGTCAGTTATAAAGATTCTAAAAGGACCCAAACTTGCCTACTATGTATTACATTTTTATTGTTTCGCAACTTTAGTGGAGTGCACATAGTAGTATTGGGTGTATAAATTAATTCTCGGCTTTTTTCGACAATTTTGAAATATATTTATAAAATAAAAAAATTGATACAGATTCAATCTTGAAAATAATCACCGTCACTTTGCCCGCATTTCTCTCATTTATTGGACAATTATCGGATTTCGGCTCGGAAGAAAGATGATGTTTTGACTGAATGCAGCTGTTAATGCTCTGCCAGATTTCTTCAGGAGATCGAAACTAGATATCCACTAGGTAATCCCAGGTCGGAATCCCCAAGCCTCAACAACTGGGCCAACCTGGGCGCAGGCTTGTTTGCCAAGCCTTGGGCAGTCCAGATTGGCTCTGGCCAGACCCAATGTTAAACCCAGTCAATAGCCAAGGTCTTTTCCCCTGCTTAGCTCAAGACTTGGCACCGTAGTAAGACCAAGCTCTGGCCAAAGGTCAAATATATCTAAAAAATGAGTTTGAAAAAAAAATTGAAAAAAAATAACTGCAGTTCCCCTTGAGGCGCACTGGTGCCCTCTATCGTCGTTGAGTTGAAAAGTTCGCTGAAGTTGCATCGTCCAGTCATGACCCCTAATGTTCGCAAATTTGGAAAATCGAAAGAAAGAGTTAAAAAGTGTCGTTTTTTGAAAAAATTGCGACAACGTGATGTAGATAATATATTTAACAGCAGTGACGATGAACAAATATCAAATTTGTCAGGCGATGGACGTGATTGTTTTTCAACCACTTAGACAGGTTCTAACCTCCAAGAAACGTCTGACAGGGAAGAAAAAAATCTGATAGATTCGCACGAAGCTCTTACATTCTCACAAGATAGTTCGATTGAGAATTCTTCAGAAAATTTGCCCTTCATATCCGACACTGATTATAGAACCGCAAACAACTCTGACAGCCCTACAAGTCCAGGAGTCCATGTCATCCAGGAGGACCCAGATGCAGAAGCACAAGCTCCAGTCCCGCTGAATACATCACCACCAAGTATAAAAAAACAAATCCGAGAACTTGCCATAAACAATATAGGTGGTGTTAAATTAAAAGTAATAACTCAATTTCTGCAAATTTTGATTAGTGAAGGCTACACACAACTGCCTTCAAATGCAAATAAACTGTTGGGGTTCAAGCATCGCATCAAAACTAAAAAGTTAGAAGCCGCTAAAAACACGACTGGTGATTACATATATCTCGGAATCAAGAATGGACTGCAGAATCGGATAGTGTCAGACGTATCTGATGAAGAGGGGATTGGCGTCCTCGTCCACATTGATGGTATGAAAGTATACCACCACTCCAAAGGACAATTGTGGCCTATTGCACTAAAAATTCACAATCCAAAATACGAAGTGACTCCCTTCGTAGTGGGATTGTATTACGGTGACTACAAACCAAAATATATTTGTGAGTTCCTGCAGGATTTTGTTGCTGAAGTGACAAAATTAATAAACGAGGGTGTAAACATCGGTGGACGGATGTATAAGTTTAGCATCATCGCGGTGATCGCGGACAGTTTGGCTAGAGCTTTCTTGAAGTGTATAAAGGGACTAACTGGTTTTTTTGGTGGTGAGAGATGCACCGTTGAAGGCCTGACAGTGAACAGAAAGAGAGTTTATCCTCAATTGGACTGCTCATTGAGGATAAAAGCAACCTTTGTAACTCAAGCTCAAGTTGGACATCATTTACAGTGTAAAGAGACAAAACAGCGACTTGTATCACCACTGATAAAGATACCAGGGTTTGATCCAATCAGACAATTTCCTCTCGAAATAATGCATCTCCTCTTCTTGAATGTGATGAAGAATTTGGGGGAAAAATGGTTTAAACGTGAGAAAAATGAGCACAAATTGCCACTGACGTAGGTTCGTCTGTTCAAGACACTCATGGACTCTGTGACGCCCTCGGTCCCTTCAGAATTTCAACGCAAGGTGTTCGATGCAGACGAGTTTTCCCACTGGAAGGCGACTCAATTTTCCTTTCTATTACTGTACGCAGGTGCGATTATGTTAAAACCTACTCTTGATGCTGAAAGATATCAACATTTTTTGTTGCTCTGTGTGGCTTCTCGTATTTTGTGTAACAGTGAGTGGGTTGTTCAACATCACAATGTCTCGAAAGTGCTTTTACGAAAATTTGTAAAATTATTACCCTCTTGCTACGGAATCGACAGTCAAACAATGGTCTTCCATCATCTCATTCATTTAAGTGATGACGCAGAATATTTTAAATCTTCTCTGAGTAATTATTCTGCCTTTTGGGGGGAAAGTTTCATTGGGAAATTGAAAAATTTTGTTGCCAGTCGAGCAAAACCCATAGCGCAAATGGTCAATCGGATTAGTAGCACAGAATTATCAGACACAATAAAAATAAAGAAACAGCTCGTAATTCGCGACGTAAAACAGAAGGCAAATTGTGAAGTAAATGTGAAAAACTGAGAAAATTGGGTCTCACTAGTGGCAGTCACCTACCATGATGTTGTTTTGACCTCGGACAACCGAGATAAAGTTGTACAATTAGTTTGTTCAGATATATTCTTCGTCAAGAAATTGTGGGTTAAAGAAGTACATGCTAAAAATATTGACACTCCTGATAAAATTTATGTCGAAGGATTCAGAGCTAATGCAACAACTGATGTATTTGGTGTCCCATGCCCATCTCGACAGATTGGGATTTATAAAATTGAAAAGTGGTCTGAGTCATGTGAATTTCTCCCCCTCCGAAACATGAAAAACAAATGTGTGTTATTAAAATTGGATCAGGTACAATACGCGATTTCCCTGCTACACGCCCACAATGACGGAATTTAGATCGAACTCACTGAAATAAAATTATCCTGAATTATGTGCTATTGTGTGAATAAAAGTGAATGAATTGAGTGGACTCGACTGACATCATTTATTGTAAGTTTCATATTGTGAGGACCGAGGAATATTTTGCTTGTCAACGTGAGTGAGTGTGAACGTAGCCGCAGCACCGGGTATTATCGTGGTGGACGGAATTCCACGAAGCAAGCGTCGAAGTGGAGGGGACTGAACGGCCGCGTGAGGAAGTGAGGGGGGGTAGCACTTCTCCTCAGTTTCATGTGGACGTGCAGCAGTAACACATATAGACTACTCAGTTTCTTGAATATTGTTAAAAATTAGGAAAAAGTTGAAACTGAATAATTTTTTAGCTAGAGAACGACGATCGTTTCATCAACTTTTGGCGCTGGGTGACGCAACCGTTTTGCCACGCCACAGGACGCCATCTTAGTTTTTTTGGCGGGGTGCGTTGTTGACACTTGTCCTCTGCGTATTCTCGAAGTTTTCCGGTAGAGAATATATTATAAACTAATGAATCCAAGTTCAAAGTGATCAGAATCAACTCGATATTTCTTGACGAGGTTATGTTCTTGGTTTTGGCATCAGACGGTGTGGGCGTCACGCAGATAGTGACTTGTTGTTCATCAATAAGAGGTTATCAACGATCGACAGACAAAGCTTCACACGTAAGTAAATTTTACAATGGATTTTCTACAAACAATATTTAATAGCCATGTATTTGTCATTTTGTTTCTTGTCAGTGACTTTCACAAATAGTATCACAAATAACCTAAAAACTGATGATCAAACGTGGGAGAAATTTCCAGTTAATCAATTCATGTAAAGAATAAACTCTCAATAATTCCAAATAATGATCTATCATGATATTTAACATGTTATTTTTTAATAATTTTCATTTTTTCTCAATTTTGATTTTTTTGTATTGTAGGATGAGTAAACCAGAGTCTAAGTATCATTTTCATTTCATTGAATTCCTTGGGGAGAAGACGCCGAACGGCAAAAAAGTGGTTGAAATTGTCCCTTCGTCTTGGGTGACAGACAAAATTGAAGAGAGAGGGATGTGCTGCTTCCCACCACACACAGATTATAACAAATTGGAGAAATGGGTAAAAAACGAGATTTCTCCAAAAACTTCATGGGACAAATTTGAGATAACCATTCTGGGTAGTGCAGGTAAATTTTTCATTTTCTGCTATTAGAAACTACTAGCAACCATATAAAATCCTTGATTTCGGTTTAACAGTGAAGTACACAAAGGCACAGAAGAAGTTTGAGAACTTCTGTGAGGGACGTTTAGATTTAGGATCAACGGATTCTGAAACCGAGAACCCAGTTAAACGAGTAGTTCAGCTCTCAAAGAAACGTGCNGGCAACACAGAACAAAGAATAATCGTCGCGGTATTCGGTTCAACCATTAGCTTTTTCCCCACTATATTTATACGAAAAAAATCTGAAAGTCATCAACCTCAATTCAAAGTCTTCCAAGCTAATAATTCAGAGTATAATTTATTGTATTTTTTCTCGTTAAGTTGATTGAAACAAGGTACACTGAATTCGGGATGTCTAATTTTGTTTTCTTCTCAAAAAGTTTATATACTTGAAATATTATCTAAGAAAATAGTTGATTTAGAGTATTCTAAGATAATGATTTTGAAAATATCTTTCTATTTGGTTTGTTATCGATAAGTTTATTGAAAAAAGAGTTATACTGAGTTCCTATATTCATAAAATGTTCAAGCACTCGAAGCATAATTTTTTGTTTATCCTGTATTTTTTCTCGTTAAGTTGATTGAAACAAGGCACACTGAATTCGGGATATCTAATTTTGTTTTCTTCTCAAAAAGTTTATATACTTGAAGTATTATCTAAGAAAATAGTTGATTTAGAGTATTCTAAGATAATGATTTTGAGAATATCTTTCTATTTGGTTTGTTATCGATAAGTTTATTGAAAAAAGAGTTATACTGAGTTCCTATATTCATAAAACGTTCAAGCACTCGAAGCATAATTTTTCGTTTATCCTGTATGATTTAGTGTACGTGAAAAAATGGAAAAATACACGAATATGTTACAACGAAAGAAAATTGGATTTTTAATTTCCGCGATCAGCATTCATTTGTTAAATACAAGCTCGGCCTAGACCTGGTTAGAGCTTGTATTAGCCAGGGACAGATTTTTACTTCAAGCTTTGCCCATTACTTGTTTACACACTTCGGCCGAGCCCAGTGCTCCCAGGCCCGCAATGGTGTTACATCCCAGAGTTCACCCATGCCCGACCCAGGATAACAAACCACTTTCTGGCCAGGCTCGCGCAGCCATGAACCAAGCTCGGGTCTAGCCTGGCCCTGTTGTCAATTCCCACCTGGGATGTTGTAATGCCCGAAAAAGGTGATAATCAGAAAGTTGTCCTGCAGCAAAATCACTTGCCTCGTACCACTAGCAGTAAAAGTTTTCGTTTCATTAATAGCATCACTCAATTTCACGCTTACCAGTGACGTTTTCCCCCTGTTTGATTATCTCATAATAGATTACGCCTTTCGAACCCCGCCAAATGCACAACACCGATTTGTTCCCGGGAACGTTCGATTTTGCAGTGTTCGTTGACGGATTCCCCGCATAAACCCATGACTTTCGCCTCTTAGGATTGTCGTTAAATATACCATTTTTAAGCCTTGTCACAATTTCATGTGCAATAGTACATTACGTAACTAGTGCGGAAAGCAGGCGGTTACTCACGAGGGCGGCGCAGCCAAATGAAGTTTGGGGGGGGAGGGGGGGGAAAGTGGGGGGTGTGGGGTCCTTCAAACCCCACGAGAAAAGGGGGTCCAGGGGGCGAAGCCCCCCCCACTGAAGATAAAAGATCACATCTATTTAAAAAAGTATTTATAAAAAAGTGTGATTGAAAAATTTCATTTTCATTACTGAATTTCTCTCAATGACTTATCACTAATTTCTAGAAATCAATCACCAAATTTCAGTGAAGTTTTGGTGAATTCTGTGACATGTCTCTGAAAAGCAAAAATAATTTTTCTCTGTTTCCTTGACATTATTTTGATCATTAGAATTCAATAAAGCCCTTAAGTTACAGTATTTGATCGAAGAAGGAGTTTTTGGCGATCCTGCTGTTGCTTCATTGGAGAATATTTCATTTCCATTTTCTTCAAATGTCACATCACCAATCAACTCCTCCTCATCAGTAAATAAATCCTCCTCACTGCCTAACTCTTCATCACTATCAGGAATTATACGATTTTGGCTCATTTTATCTGCTTCGAAAATCACCTTTTCATTTTTCAGTCATTCCATGTATTCACTATTCGGAGGTTAGATTTGTTATTCTCTTTTAATAGGTGAATGCGCATGCGCGTCATGCGTTATTTCGGGTTTTAGTAGAGTGTGGATAGGCGCTCGAAACCTGCTACTATCCAGTTGACTATAGTCAACTGAAACCCATGCGGTTACACGCACGTATCATATAAAGTCTTTTACGCCACTCATGCCTGACACTGGCTGGATTACATACTCGACGCTTCGCGTCTCATGTCTAATTCAGCCGGTTTCAGGCTTCGTGACATAAAATTTTGTTCAGTACTTATTGGGAAATTTCGTCCTTAACGTGTGTGGTTACATCACTCGCTTCGGCTCATGCTGTAAACCCCACACACGTTAAAGACGATATTGCCCCACATGTGCTGAAATATACTATTTATCTTAACCTCGTCAGTAGGCACATTGCAATTTCACACTGTCTACTTTTGTTTTCTGAGGTCAGATGATGGGGCACGCAACGACCTTCCTTTTATATCCTCCCAATTCGTTTTGAACGCCCAGAAATAGCTAGTTGAGTCACTCCGAGAGTTTCAGCAAGCACCTGTTGTGCTCCACAGGGATTTTCATTGAGTAGGTTATCACCCTAAACTTTTTTTGGTTGCCTAGGACGTTCTTCATCCTGAAGATCAAAATGTTCTTCCCGAAATTTTTCAAACCACTTTTTACATATGCTATAAGATACAAGACTCTCTCCTATGGTCGAGCAAATCATATCTTGTGCGTCTCGGCAATTTTTCCAAGTTTAAAGGTGAAGAGAAGGGAGTGCCTCAAGTGCTGCTTGTCAGAAGCCTTTCTTATTTATTGTGTTTTTTCAAGTTGTCTTTATCGGACCACAATCGGACTTAAGTGGTCTGATAGCTTACAGGTGCCACTTCAAAACGCCCTTCATGCGGGAAATTTTTGAAATTCAAATAGGTGTTCTAATCAATTTACACCCAAAAAAACAACGGTCTGAATCACACCGAAAAATTGGTCTGAATCAAGTCAAACTGAATCATGCCGGGAATCGACTCGGACAAGTCGGAATCAAGTCGGACTCAGACAGATGCAAACCGGAACTTCGGTCTGATTTACGTTGACAAATTGACTTGAATCAGACCGACTTCGGTTTGATTCACACTGATTTTTCGGCTTCATTCAAGCCGATTTTTCGGTTTGATTCAAGCTCATTTGTCCCTGAATTTTCGATCTACATTGTCGTTGAGGTCTTCTTCGGGAGTCCCATACTTGGAGGGAGGGGAGGGTGTACTGAATTCTCGATATACACCCCGCCCTTTCGTAGACGCCTTTCATCGGTGAGTTTTTCAAGGATATCTCCGAAGCTAAGGAAGGTAGCGAATTTTTACTGAAAAATTTGGTGGGGAGGGTCCGCATTTTTTTTGGTTGTAAATTCGCGATGTACAACTCCCTCCCATTTTTTAGTAAAAATTCGCTATCTCCTTTATTTTCGGACATGTCCATGAATAACACGTAGACGAGCTAAGTCGACTACGGGAGGGTTGTACATCAAGAATTCAGTACAACCCCCTCCCCCCTATGCACCCTGTCCCACACAAAGATCCTCTTATGTAAAACCCCATTGATGATTCTCCATAGCCCCAAATCGGCTTGAATCAAACCGAAAAATCGGCTTGAATCAGACCGAAAAATCGACTTGAATCAAGTCGAGATGTACTACCTGAAACACAGAATTTCGACGTGAATCACTCCATATGTCGGATCAATTCAGGCCGATTTTTCGGTTTGCTTCAAGCCAATTTTTCGGTTTGATTCAGACTGATTTTTCGGTTTGATTCAGAGCGTTTCTACTTGAAATAAACCACGTTTCGACATACATCAGTTCCGGAATCCGGATTGGCGTAGTCCGAACCAGTCAGCTTGAATCAAGCCGAAAATGAGTTAGAAACAAACCGACGTCGACTTGAATCAGTACTTATTTTGGGTAACCTAGGGGCCGAGAATTAATTTGTACACCTAATATATTTCCACCCTAGGGAGGTAAAAGAACTTGTGCCCACGTGTATAATTACCGCCCGAGCCGTGGTAAGAACGTGGGTAAGTGTCCTTTATTTCATCATCCGTAGCTAGAACGGTATTTTTCGCCTCATCGTGGATGCAATGTAAAATTACCTTCCTGCAAAGCGCCCGCAAATAAAAATGTGTACTTTATGCCCGCCTGGATGAAAAGAAAATCTCCGGCAAGAAATATCCTACCGCTCGTTAACCGTCGACAACTAATAGTCTACGATACTTGTGTTCTGCTTGTCACTTTACTCAGGGCCAATGTTTTTATGCAGAAAGATAATATTCTGTCGATCATATCACCGGTAAACCTTTTCAAAATTCTGTTTCTTGACTTTGTTGCATATATTCCGTTATGTTATTTCCCTGTATTTTTTACTATAACGTCTCAGTTTTTTTAGATGAGACTAGGGCCGCGTACGATACTAAAAGCAGTCTCGTCTGGTCTCGATTTGTGGAGACGATATCGTCCAAGAGTAATCCAGATGATATCGAGACAAGACTACCTCTCAAGCGAAACTCTTGCTGAGACCATCAGGGTCTCACGAGCGTGCTCGAGAGGGTGATACTGTGCGAGGATCAAACGCAGCAAGGATCATAACTTGCAAAGTCAAGCAACAGAGACCTCTGTTTACCTGTTTACCTCTGCTACCTGTATAAAGGTGAGAAACCAGCTAATAGTCGATTAGTGTTTTTCTAAAGCTAATCAACGATCAGTTTTTCTGTGGAAGTTTTGGGGATTGTCTCAGTCTCGAAAGGCATAATATCGTCTTCTAGTATCACGTCTCCAACCAAAAATCATCTTGTCTCGGTCCCAACTTTTTCCTATTTGTGTGTGTGTACAAAACCGAGACTGAGACCGAACAATAGCTGAATGGTTGAAGCTTTTGTCGACGAACCCTGTGGTCTGAAGTTCTAGTCCCGCTTGTAAAATTTCTTCTTTTTCTTAGATATGTTGTTAATTTATCGAAATTCAATCGCATGAAATGTTATTTATGAAAATTCGTTCAATTTGGATTTTCTTTGAATTAAATTCGGACAATTCAGGTATTACGTGAACTTTTTTACGGACAATTTTGACTCCCTCTTCCCATGTCTGCAGATTTTCTCGCTAAGTGACACGCATTGTCAGAAATTTTGGATCCCCCCCTCCCTAGTAGAAATTTTGACTGGCGTGGCAACTTTGTCGTGGCGACAGTGCCACACAGAAAAATCTAAACGTAAATTACGTTTAAGAAGTCGTATTTTACGCTTTCGAAAACGTATTTTACGCTTGAAGTTGAAGTGTAAATTACGCTCAAAATAGCCGTAAATTACGATTATAAAAACGTAATTTGCGACGATTATGAGGCGTAATTTACGATGGCGATAAATAAATGAGTTTTTTTTTAGGGTTGTGGCAACCTGTTAAATGAGACATTGGGCATTTTTTTAGAGTTATAAGTCAGATCTTGCCCACCGTCACTCGCCTCATTATTTTTTCACATTTTTGCTAATTTTGCTTCCGAATGGAAGCTTTGTAGTCGTCCGATTTGTACATTCTCTAATTTTCATTGGAAATTATGTAGAATGGTCTAAAATGTAAAAATACGAAGTTTGGCGATCATGTCTGTATGTGAATATGTCCACCGCCACCTTTCAGATGGCCAATTTTTAGAAAATTGAGTAATTAGTGGCTAAAATAATTCAAAAAAATTTGAAATTTTGTCAGATTATAGGTCTTAATGAGGACTAACTCTGTGTACAATTTCAGCCCGATCGGTCAAGTAGGTTTTGAGATAAAGCGATTCGTTTCTAAATCGTTTTTCACGCATATCTTTCAAATTATTGGATAGATTTAGGTTTTTTTTTCAAAATATTTATCTCGATGTCCTCTACCTAGATCAACAAAAACATATATACCCGTCCATACAAAGTTTTTGAGATATTTTTCCTTTTTCTGTTTTTTCATAAAAATCCTTGTACGCGCGCTAACGTGTGCAAAAATTGAGATATCAACTTAAAATTTGGAAAGAATCTTCCTCCTGCGATAACAAAGGTTCGTATTAAAGAAGGGCTCAATCGCACTAAGGTAAATGTACCTACGCCTGTCTTTGTCCCTACGCTCGTTCAGATCCTGCCAGCTATGACATTTCAATCATTTTGACAGTCCCAAAAGTCTATTAAGTGTGAAGTACGATTGGAGTTATTATTTTAGTCAATAAGAAAAGTAATAGACACCAATGCAGAGTGATTTATTGAATAAGAGAGAAAAATCACATTCACATCAACTCGTGCTACGACAGAGTTAATTCTTGAGCCACAAGTTAAGAAACTCACAATTTTAAAACGTTGATATCTCCGGTACAATAGTAAAATGGAATTGAAAATCCCTTGGTTTTGCGTGTCAAAACACGCGAAATTAATTAATTATCGAGTATTTTTTCCGTATTTTTTCTGAGAACAATTTAACGTTTTTTCTTCGAGTAAATTCCCCAATAAATTCATAGAAACCTTGAAAATTTCAGTCGCATCGTCTAGAGTATAATAGAACTATAGAATTCTTTCAAATATTTTCGGAATATTGCTCATTTTGTCCTTTCAGCACATTTTCTCTTTAGAATTTGAATCGTTTTATTAAAATAATCCTCAATTCTCTGCACTCATAAAGAACCTTTTCCATTTCCTTAATCACTACAACACCGTCCTAATCCCTTTTATTGAAGGTAAACTCTGCGCGTAAAATTACTTTATAGATTCCTTTCCTAAATCATCATCATATTGTCTAGTGCAATAATCACCTTTCGTCTTAGTACAAAAATTCCTTTTCTTCTCACTTATTGCACTCAACCCTCAAATATACCTTTCGAGACATTTTTAATTGGGGACTAGGCCCAACAGACGCCAGAAGTATCCCTCTCCATGCCCCTTTATGACCCACTGAGTATTTCACTCCATCAGGATGTAGTCCCTCCCATCCTAATGATTTTCCTCCAATCATTTGCAACCTCAGATATCCATTTCTTCTTCCACAATTTTTAATCCCTTCCGATTACCTTTCTACAACTTATCTCCAAAATGAATTTTCATCAAACAGTATTAACGCGACTCTTATAGAAGAAACATCTCAACGGAGATCTTTCCATTCCTCATTATCTGTATGTGCATTGTAACTTGTCATTCTTGTAAAATATATTTTAAGTTTTTATTGAAGGTGTTGTGTAAGTGTCATTTATGTCAACTCCAATTCTTCCTAAAAACATTTAATTAACTACATAAAGAAAACCTCGGCGTGTAGTGTTTATTCCGCAAATATCATTCTGTAGAGGTCAGATTCCTAGAATTTACAACTCTAGGGAATTCAAAAATTGAATGTGGTATTCCAGCGAATATAATACACTTGGCTAAGGTTTTGAATAGTTAAAAATTTAATAATAATGCATAAATTATAGTAATATCCGAATATTTCACTGAAATATTGCCAATTAAAATAATAGTTACAATGAAAATGGCATTGATCCTACGCTCGTTTTGCACCCAACTGTCAACTGGTAACGGATTAAACGGATGAAAAATTCATTTAAAAGGTTGGACTGTCCAATGGAAATATAATTTTGTGCATCGAGATATGTTTTAATGTTGTTTTATCACAAAACAGGACACTCATGATGTAATTAGTTCGAATATAACCCTTCCATATCACTCAAATCACGAGACGAGGATAGGGACATGTGTCAAATGAGCATGGGGACAAATGAACGAGCGTAGGGACATGGAACTTTTCATATTCATGGACGATTATTTATTAAAAAATAGTAATTATCATAATTAATATAAATAAATTCCAATTCTGAAGGTTTTCCCCTCTGATATTTAATTTAAATCATCGCATCTTCACGCTCATTTCGATAGAAATATTGGACTAATGATGTGTTCACATTAGCTAGACGGGCGTAGGGTCATTTACCTTAGTAGTTTCGGAGATATTCAACTTTTTGTGAAAATCTATTATGGTCAATATCTTTAAAACTTAGCAACCGATTGCACTTTTTTTTCAAAATATTCGTCTTAGTGTCCTCTACCTAGATCAATCAAAACCTCTATACCTGTTCATACAAAGTGTTCGAGATATTCCCCTTTTTCTGTTTTTTCATTAAAATCCTTGTTTTTCAAAATACTCGTCTCGATGTCTTCTATCTAGGTCAATCAAAATATATGTACCTATTTATACAAAGTTTTAGAGGTAAATTGAAAAAGGGAATTGCTATGGATGTTGGATATCATCAACGCGGTTGACTCGAAAACTTGAAAAATACGAGGACCGATCCCTTGGGGTTGTAAATCCCAGGTACACCAGAACTGCAGCTCGCCAATGAGTATCCAACGATTGAGAAGGGAACGTAAACCGTCTCAATGTATGTGGGGAAGAAAAAAGATTGAGGGCGTTTTAAATGAAAAATAACAGTTTCACTAAAACACCTTAAATTTAATTACACAAAAAAAATTGATTGTTCAATGATGACACAAATGGTGACACAAATGGTTTCACAGAATTTACATTGTCTATTGAGAATTAATTAATATTGCACTTAACAATTCGATAGTAAAAATAATTGCACTTGAAAGTTTATAGAAAATAATTGCACTTCAAAATTTAGAGAAAAACTGTTAACTAAACTGAAGATGATTTGAATAACTTGAATGTTTAAACTTGGATAAAGATGAGAGGCTCAGTGAGAAAACGGTCTTCACTGGCCCTAGTCTCGAAGGGTACTAACTCTAAAAATGGAGAGAAAATGTAAAGTTCTCTAGTTATTTTTGGGAAGGGATGTGCAAAATCTTATTGGCTAGGTGATATTGCTATCTTAAAAGTAGTTGATTGAAGAAAGTGGGAGGGCGTATCTGGAAAAACCGTTGGGACCGACGAGAGGCCTTTTCCAACTCTGGCATACCCTTTTCTTTGCCACTGGGAAAAAATAAGGGATGCGACGCTTTGCTACGTGGACATTTGGCTGGCACATGTTGGGCCCTGCACTGGGAATCCTTCCGACTTTCTTCAATTTCTAAGTTTATGACTCAACCGCAATAAAAAGGGATTTTAAGTCCTACGTTCGAGTTGGAGAGGCCTGGTCCGTTGTAAAACAAAAAAAAAGGAAAAACAAGTTTGAACAGGACCCAGGCTCTCGACAAGTATGAATGGATAAAATTTTCCCCAGTTAAAATAGAAAATAAACGGTATCTGCACCGAACAATGGATCCATTCGGAAGCTTACTACGAATGGAATTGGTAGAAATAAAAAATTGAAATACAAATAATACATAAAGTAACAGTCACATGCCTTCTGCAATATAGAAGCGGTCACCTGCTTGTTTATGAATTCAACAACATGTTTCACACTCATTAGCGGAAAGTAGTTTCTGAAGTGCAGTCGTAATCGCAAACTCATTTACAGATTCACCCGTATACCCGGGCTCCCACAGTACCTACGGGGCGCGCTTTCACAGTACCTACGGGATGTGCTCACCCAGACATTCTTATGGTTGGTCGTTCTTCGTCAATGACGAAATGCCTTGAAATTTCAGTGGTAATTAAATTCTATAAAAATTTTCAAAAAGGGTACCGGAAAATTCAGACAAGAATTTTCAACATTCTATCAATATTTTCATCTTGATTGATAAATCGTTATGTCTTCATTCCAGCAGTAAATCAATTACAATATAGTTGAAATTAATCACTTTAAAGTGTCCAATTATGGAATAATATATGGGACATTCCATGTCAACTCAGCCGCCCTGGAATTTTTTGGTTCTCAGAATCTTGAATTAGCATGCTCCCAGTTAAGTACTACATGAGTACATACTTTCTCTAAATGTTCGCTCCTTCAACATTAATTGTTTGGCCAGGACAAATAACAAAAGCTCGAATTTTTGAAAAATCATATCTTGCGAATAAATTGGCCGATTTTTATGAATAAAAAAAAAAATTTTTCGTTTTTTCATATACTTTCGAAATAAAAATACGACAGTACCATGAGGAAGAATAATGAGTCATTTTTTAAGTTTTTTGTTATTTAAATCCTTCTGTTATGCAGGGGCCATTCGAAAATCGAATAATTTTTTTTTCTTCGATGGATAATGATATTACTCAACTTTTTCGGGGTATTTCAAAATGGGATAGCCATATGGAGATGAGAAAATTTTTTTTTTCTCATAAAAAATTAGATTTGCCGAATTTTGTTCCTGAAAAATGATGAATGCCTCATGAAAGGATGAGCGTGCAATTTTTCTGCATAATTTGAAGATGAGATACATAAGTAGTGATGGATAAAAAATGTTTTTTATAGAAAAAACGTTGAATTTATTGATTATTAACAGCTCTACTTATGTAAAAGACAATGAGAATTCGCAAAGTACCAAATATTTGATGAGTTTTTAGATCAACATGGAGTATATGTCTGTTTTAAGTTTGTAATTGGAAAAATAAACATTAAATTATAGAGAAAAAGCAATTTGAAATCGAACCTTTTTGAATCACAATGGCTGTCTTAATGTACGTCGTCCATTTCATTTCTTCGCCTTTGGAAAAACTTCTCTCGTAGTCGCAGAAGAATATCTTTTAATCAATAATTCCTTTTCTCCCACAGGAATGAAGCCGTGATTTTTTTGTATTGCTGGAATCGCCTTTGCACTGTCGAATCTTGTTTTCAATCGTTCTTTCATATCCTTGTGTTCATGTTTAGTGTAGAAAAACACATCGAGANCGTAGTCGCAGAAGAATATCTCTTAATCAATAATTCCTTTTCTCCCACAGGAATGAAGCCGTGATTTTTTTGTATTGCTGGAATCGCCTTTGCACTGTCGAATCTTGTTTTCAATCGTTCTTTCATATCCTTGTGTTCATGTTTAGTGTAGAAAAACACATCGAGATTCTTGAAATTATTCTTTACCCACTGGAACAGACCATCTGGAGTGAGAATAGGTTCACCATTAGTAATTTGCAGACTTCTTCGTCTTGCTTCCCTCTTCAAGACTGCGCCTACGCCATCGCATGCCGTCTTTCCATGCGCGGTCGCATGATAGTGCGCCTCTGCTTCAACTCCAAAATCATTTTTATGCAACAAAAGATTAGCCATGTTATATCGATTCTTATAGTGCTGTCCAGCACCATCTGTAATATAGATCAATTTGTTGACGACAGCACAAACTTGTTTTATGTGTCGTATCAGAATCTGTTGCATTAAATTAACTGCAGTAGTATCGTGAACGAGACTGTCAGATAAGAAGACTAGAGTTCTATGTCGAATATTATTGCCGTGGCGATAATAATACACCACATGATGGACAGTGCATTGATCATTGTTGTAATGGAACGATTGAGCAGCGTCTTGAGCTACGAAAGAATAATTCTCCGAAAAATTGGCCTGCACTAGAATTTCACCCTCAATTAAATTCCCCTTTCGTTCTTTCACGAAAGCGTTCTGTTGTATGACAATAAAATGATGAGATTTCAATACTTTCAATCTCTCATAAAGTACATCAACTAATTCATATACTGGAAGTCTCTGGGTCTGTAATGTTGTTCTATCCACAGATTACCAAGTCCTGAATTCTACAGTTTCAATCACAGCATCGTGAAGGAGTTCTTTCAGCTCGAGCGATAATCCTTCAACTCCAGGACAGTTTTTACACTCATCCAAGTGGCATTCAGGCGTTGGATTAGGGCACATGAGTCTTGCAAGACAGTCTTTATAGTCGGTAAGGGGACATGATGAGTTTTTAGTGAGAGTAGAAATGTAGATTGCATCCAACATCAGCTTACAATTTTGATGATAGGTCTGTACCTATTATCCATACCACGTGCGTACCACTCACTCCTCCCAGTACACAGTGTTTCGGCCTCAATTCCGCAAACTTGCTGAATCCCACCGGAGACTCTGGATGAGCAATTTTATATTTCTCATGAAGATCATTCACGTTCTCGAGGACCATCCGCTTCTGCATTATTTTTTTCACGTCGTCGATTCTGACTGACACTTTATCCTTCATCCCTGGCATCATCAGACTATTACTCTCATAAAAACTCCGGACCTTTTCAACTGTCTCTTTGGGCAATGATTTCCCAGCCTTCGCAACTGTTGAAGCAAATATTCCTCTCTGTTCTCGCAGTTGTTTTGCTCTCATAGCCATGTACCTTGTCGTACCAAATTCACGGCTCACCTTTCGCTCACTCCATGAAGGTGGAGCAATAGTCAAGAGTTGAATACGTTCAGAATATTCTGTCATCGTATTGAATTTTTGCTTAAGTCCATCCAACATTTCTTCCAATTTCAATTCTCATGGAGAACGAAAATTTGCTGGAATGTTCCTGTGATGCTCTGTCTCTGAATCATCATCTGCTGTTGGAGCATCGTACTCCTCTGAAGCTTCGTTGAAAATCACATCCCCATCAGGATCAATTGAATGGAAGGAATTACCTGATCTCAAAGAACTCCCTGCGATATTGCTCGTAGAAATGTCTACTAGAAATGGTGTGGCACTGGACGAACGATCGGCTGGCACATTTGATGACGATGAAGAGACTTCCCGATTCGATGAAGATTCAGAGGGTAGTAATACAGGAATGTAAGTCAAAGCTCTTTTCCTACAGGAGCTACATAGTTTTGCATTTTCTGGCAAGAATGTAAATGTCTGTGGTAGTCTTTTCCATTGTGACCTTTCTCCCCAGGAACTTGCATTGGATTTGCACATCTTTCGGCATGCGGCATCTTGTGGAATAGGAATGAAAAACAGTTCTGATCATTCAAAAAAAGGGGAAAAAATGATAATAACGATTAATTGAGTTTACAACTTCACTACTGAAATATTTTATATCATCACTTACCTTGATTAAAGTTGATGGAGAATAAATACAGGAGAATAACTGTCGGAGAATTTCTGTTAATGATACTGTAATGAACCGTGTGAGATGTTCAACACTCAAGTGTGTGATGAGGACTAACCAAACGGTTATTATTGAGGCATCCCTATAGCTCGTATGGAAACTGAATTCCGATAAATCGGTTATTTATTCTCACCCCCACTCGGAACCTTTGATTTTATTGTGCTCCTATTTTTTGTATCCATTGTTCGATGTTTGTGTACAGAAATCCCAAGGTCATTTCCCAAAGAAATGCGGACAACGTTTGATTTCTCGGAGTCCGAAACCCGATCAGCACCGATTGGGTTTCGAACCCGAATCATCGGATTAGAAATCGCTCGCCCTACCGACCGAGCTATCGTTGGCTTTCAATTTTTATTCAGTAGTAATACCCCGAGTGCTTCAAAATTATCGGGTATTTCCCGATAACTTCGTTGTAAACACACAAAAATGGCAAGTTCTGCAGGTTTAAAAATCCCGAGCGCTTGCGCGAGGGATTTTCCTACAAAACTTGACGCGATCGTTTGTTTGTAGGGAAGTTTGAGGGAAATACCAGATAATTTTGAAGCACGGGTATTTGTCGGATTATTTTTCACGTACGGATTTGGTCAGGAGTGTCATTTACGCAACCTCANCCGAGTGCTTCAAAATTATCGGGTATTTCCCGATAACTTCGTTGTAAACACACAAAAATGGCAAGTTCTGCAGGTTTAAAAATCCCGAGCGCTTGCGCGAGGGATTTTCCTACAAAACTTGACGCGATCGTTTGTTTGTAGGGAAGTTTGAGGGAAATACCAGATAATTTTGAAGCACGAGGGGTATTTGTCGGATTATTTTTCACGTACGGATTTGGTCAGGAGTGTCATTTACGCAACCTCAAAATGATATCCGAGAACAATTGAAGAGTTAGTACAAAATATCCGGAAAAATATATATGTGAGTACGAAATAATCGAAAAAATGTATATGTTAGTGCAAAATATCCAAAATATAACTTCCTCCAGCCTGTCATTTGTCATCAAATGCTGCATTCTGATTGGCCCTGACTGTCCAAAATCCGTACGTGGAAAAATAATCATCATGATAAGTGAAAAATCATGTGAATTCCAGCAATTAACGCTATTGCGAAAGATATTGGGCATGTCTGCCAGGTAAAAGAGTGAAGTTATGGGGGTAAAGGTTTGAAACAATGTTAGACTCATATGCCAAATGTTCTATTCCAAAATACAAAAAAATCCAGGGTAGCTGAATTGACATGGAATGTCCCATGTATAATCGGAAAATCGAATTTTCCATGGAATTTTTTTCTTTTTCTCATCTCCATATGGCTATCCCATTTTGAAATACCCCGGAAAAGTTGAGTAATATCATCATCCATCGAAGAAAAAAAAAATTATTCGATTTTCGAATGGCCCCTGCGAAACAGAGGGATTAAAATAACGAAAAACTTGAAATATTTCTTAGAATTCATCCTCGTGGTACTGTTGTATTTTTAGTCTCAAAGTATACAAAAAAGGAAAAAATTTTTTTTTATTTATTAAAATCGCCCAATTTGTTTGCAAGATATGATTTTTCAAAAATTTAAGCTTTTGTTATTTCTCCTGGCCAAATAATTAATGTTAAAGGAGCGAAAATTTAGAGAAAGTATGTACTTATGTAATACTTGACTGGGAGCATGCTAATTCAGGATTCTGAGAACCAAAAAAATTCAGGGTGGCTGAGTTGACATGGAATGTCCCATATTTCGTCATCAGGCCCAAAAAAACTTTTCTGACGAATATGAGTTTGCAACCGGAGCCTAAGGCGAGGGCTGCAATCATATGAGCTAGAAAAGGTTCTTTAGGGCATATAAAAACATTTTTTTGTCACAACGCATCCGTGAATCGTTGCTTACAGCCGGAATGACACAAATAATATTAATTGTTTGTTCAGTTGAAAAAACAGGGATAGTTTTCTCATTTTATTCCCAATTCACGTTGTGATTTACGTATTAGCGAAATTTCATTCGTTTTGGATTAGACGTAGAAGTATAATAAGACCTGTTGGAAGTACTAATTTGCTGTTTAGTCGAATACGCCTGAGAGGAATAGGGAACAAGAAACACTCACATTGAAAATTGAACGCAAAAATGGAATCATGGTCATCCTGAGCACAAATGAAAATCATCAACAACTCAAATTTATGGTCACCTTTTTATAGTTTTAAATAAGATAAACGCATGCCATGCATTACGATCGTTTGTGTTTATAACCTCCCACCGATGCGGCAATCTTTCGATGCGATTGTTTTGTTTTGCTCAATCTCCACTCTGCGACAATTGTTTTGGTTCTATTGTAGTTTGTGAGTATTCTTTGTGTTAAATCAGTTCAAAAACGTGTACTAAATGAAGTTCTAGAAGGTTCATTTTGTATCTCGATTAAACACCGGTGGAACATTTTGTCTGTGCACTATCATCGTCGTGTACAATTTTTGCCCATTTGGTTTTCAGAAATCGGAGTAAGAAACCCAGACCTAGATGCCTGCCCCTTGAGACATTTGACCTTGAGACCTTCGGACCTTTAACCATCTGACTGGCGAATCTTAAGACACCTGATCTTAAATTGATTGTATCAGGGTGATACAATCCGAAACTGATAAGATGGAAAAAAAAATTTTTCGTAACTCAACAAATTGATGCCCATAGTTTCTTAATTCTATAACAATATGATGGAAATGCCACGCTTTGCATTTGAATTACAGCATAGTGGTAATACATTTATTCTATCTATTGTTTCTGAATGGAAGCTTTGTAATTGCTCCAATTTAAGTTTCCATTTTTTCGTGTTGGGGTAACTAAATATGGGATAAAAAGTCCGAATATGTGATTTTTAGATCGTGTCTGTATAGTTGCATGTATGTGGTCCTTTTTCTTCTTTTTTTTCTCGAAATTTTCTTAAAAGGGATCAACCGAATTTTATGAATTGTTTCAAGAATATAGACTTCACTAAGCTCTATTCATTGACACCAATTAAAATTCAATTTTTCATACAGATTTAAAAAAATTGATATTTTTCTAAAAATCGATTTTGCAACAGTCATTCAAAAAATTGTCGTGAAGATGGAATTAGCCTTGGCTCAAAAACTTGATAACATTACCTTCTTGATTCTATCAGAACATGATTGGGGTCGCAGAATTTACCGTTGAGTTACAGTACACTATTTACCTATACGATTTGCAAGAGGAAATTAATTTTTTATGATTACTAAAGGAGTAATCAGGGATATCAATTGAATCTGAGTAGGTATACTAAGCCAGTTCTGGACCAATCGCCCAGCGCCTATCACCAGGTGGCGCCACAGTCACAGAACCTTCGAGAGGGATGACGTCATCACTTGGGATGATGACTCATTGATTCGCGTAGTGGGGAGTATTCTGTAATTCGTGTTAGGACTTGCATGAAATATGATATCTTGATGATGATCTGTCGAAACTCGTATGAAATTGTACGATCAAACGAACTTACCTGTAAGTGAAATTCGATCGTGATTATATGAAGAGCCTTGTCGAGAGATTTTAATAACTTGTAGTAGCCCGCCTGCGGCTCGATGGAGCCACACGCCTTCAGAGACCATAGAAAAAGTTGGCTGTGGCACCTCGGCGGTGAGGGCTCGCCATCTTATCATTAGTTTAAAGTTAAGCAATAGTGTAGAAAAAATTGGACGGGTTTGGGAAAGCTAGTTGGGAGGGATTGAATCTCTCAACGAGGCTCTTCATATAGTCACGATCGAACTTCACTTACAGGTAAGTTCGTTTGATCGTACAATTATATTCGAGCCTCGTCTTCGAGATTTTAATAATTTGTACATGTTCAGAGATCATCTTTTTTTTTGTTTTGTTTTGTTTTTTTTTTTTTTTAATAAACACAAAATTTAATATGAATACGAATATTGAAGAGTTTAAAGACGAATGTTAATGGAAAAGAGAATAGTTATTGACTAAACCATATTCAATAGAACTTTGACAAAAAAGCTTTGATCAACCGCGGATACGGCAATAGTCCTTTAGAGACTAACTCGTTTTCTCACAGTAGCTGGAGTTGCTGTATAGTTAGTAATGTAAGTTGAGAATCAGCTGTATCGACTCCAAGATGGCTATAGGACAATATAATCCGTTAGGCCACTGTTTATGGAGATTCGCAGCTATAAAACTCTCTGAATGTAACGAACAGTATAGAGATGTTATATCTAAAATCTCAACATAATACAGAAAGTTACCTTGGCTGCGCAAAAATGATGCCTTTCAAAACGGAAAAGGAGAAACAGGCTGTGGATCGCCTGGGCGAGAAGTTTGTGACCTGTCTGGTATCGTGAAATCCAGATTTGACGCACCTTTGACACTGTTCTCAACTTTAATGGAAGAAAACGTTTGTCGTCTCTGCAAAATACTCAAGGCGAGAGAAAGACAGATTTTCATTAAGATGAAGAATTGAAAGATTTGCCTTGAGTGGGAAAGACCTGGGTGGTAGGTCAGAATACACTCAAGATACTAGATGTGAGTGCATTGTGATTTACCAGGACGTAGTTTGAAAATTTGTTGAACAACCTTTGGAATGTTAAATTTTTTCCCACTGTTTCTTAATTTGGTGGAGTTTACTGTTTCATACGCTGTTCCTTATTTGAACCCTGCCATTATAAATGTGCAGGGTAATCGAACTAGATGTCGAACAACAGTTCATTTTCTTTCATTTATAAAAATCCACAATTTTCCAAGAGTAGACTTTGTTAATGACAAAGAGAAACATTAACATCAGCCATGAGACATGTACCAGGTACCAGGTGAAAGTAAAAGATCCATCAAGGATTTGATATCGTAATTTCTTTCTGAGATGGGATAAATGAAAGCAAGGAAGCAGAGTTGAACTATCTAACAGGGGGAGACTATTATACCATCGGTCTCACGATTGGAAATCTACGAATAGTGACAAATTGTGACAAATTCACAATTTATTCCCAGGCCAAATGTAGGGGATGTAGGGAAAATTTTGTCACCAATCGAGACTGGCAAGGTGTCAATCGACACTGCACGGAGATTGCCGTGCTACACGCATTAAAGATTGCGTTGGTATTTTGACAAGATGGACAGAAAACGTCCGTTTTTGGATTGAAAAAATCCTTCTCACCTAAGTTTTGAAAAACTTAGATTGCAATGTACAGCTCCAGTAATCACTTTGGAAGGAATGTAAAATGCATTCGACCGAAGCATTCGCAACAGTGCTAAGACTCTTGAAGGAATTATTCACAGGAAAGAAATTTGTACCTTCCAAGCCATTAACGGAGGGAGTGTTTGCGATGTTATTAATTTGGAGCAAACATTCACAGGATCATAGGTCGTGAAAAAACACCTAAGAGCTAGGTGAATGGTCAAAACATTGAGGAATTTATATTGTTGTGACTTTCTCATACTGGCCAGATGTTTCGACTTGATCTTTTAATGCAGGGCTAGATTTGCAACCGAAGAGGGCTGCGTCGGAAAGAATATTTGTTCTAGATTGATCAGCTCAATTAAGAGCTACTAAGATCTGGCTAAGGAGAACAAGAGATCATTCAAAATTTCCATAATTAACGATCATCTTGACTTTTTAAAAATTCTTCCAAGTTTTTCAGTGTAGCGTATACTGAATGCCAATATAGACTCCTACATTTTAAGGAGCTTATGAGGCGAAAACACTCTCTAATGGAATAAATTTTCCAGATTGTAGATGATCAAATAGACTCTTTATTGCTTAAATCGCTAAAACGCATATCATCTTTCATAAGGTATTTCTAGGCAAAACTTGTAAGAGTCATTGATGAAATTAAGGTATTGACAACGCTTTTTGCTTTTTAATACGGCTCAGACAAGAAAGAGCCTTGACAGTTTAATTTTGTATCGGTACCATACTCAATAGCCGGAAAACCAATAATAAAATATCATCTAGATAACTGGATGATATGAAGCCTCCGAATTAATAAGATTCATGACCGGCCTCATGACTCTCGCGAAGCTAGAAAACTAGTCGCAATTCCAAATGGGGGGTAGGAATTGGAAAAAATACCATCCATGCCAAAACAACGGAACTTTTCATGCTCCACATGTAGCGGGGCAGGAAATATAAGTCTTTAAAGATATTTCCATCCGTGAATGTGTCACAAAGTATTAGTTTTGGGAGGTTTATCATGTCCTTCAATTGAAGTTATGAGTTCTCATAAATTTGTTCAACCTTTTAATGTGAAAAATTTACCATTGCTAATCATGTGGTTCACCAACAAAAAGTTACAATGAGACGAGCTGATCCTGATAGGATTCTGATAGTAATACAGAGGTTTTAACTACCTCCATGATCTCATATCTGTTTATCCGCCCCTCAGGACTGTTCCTTTCAGTTCAGCGATTTGAAATTCTGGAGGAATTACCAATTAGTAAGGGCCAGAATTGAAGAGGCTTTTATGACTCTTCAGTCTCTCTAGAATAAAACTATTAGAACAGTTTAATTTCCAATTGGGAAGGAAATGCTCAAGAATGGCTGCCGAAATTTTTGCCATTACTTCTTGCCCTCCTGAAGTGAGATAACTCTAGAGACACTGACGTCGATCAAGAGTCATTGGGACGATTGAGGAAATACCTCCGGTTGGACCTGTTGTTCAACCTGAGGCATGCAAGGTTTTTGATCCGTTTGTTTTAACTCTACGTCTCAAATCAAGCTCCTTTGAATCCAATGAATTTAGATTCTCCTGTAAAGGTGGATAAATCGCCAAACCTTGAAACAATTTTGAAGATTTATGCTAAACTTCTCAAGCTTCCCGAAAAATGTGAAGCCATACAAAAATGAAACTGGAGCTGTAGCCTCAAGGGCTCTAAATTTATTATTTTTCTTGAACCTCACAACTTCTGGAAGAGGACTAAATTGTCTAGTTTCTCTTCCTAGAACAGACTTCGAGGAGTCGCCCCCAATGCCACGAGAGCAGAACCTGTGTCTTTGAGATTCATTACAAATTCTTTATCTCTATGGATCAATGGTTCGGTGGAGATGAAAGCAATTTCTGAATTCAAACTTGGTTGATATTTCCATAAATCTGTGTAATTTGTGCCTCAACAAATTCGAGACCAGCCAGAGACTCCAACGAGCTTCCAGATCACTCTGTGAAAAGAGATCTCGGTATCATGAGGCTTCGATGGCCCAAGAACTCCTATATTCCTGAATCGAGTTCCGGTGGAATATTGTTTTGGAGGTTTGAGGCCTTGAATGATACGTGAGGCGCAGATGCAACAATTGCATTTATAATTGAAGGCTTAGGGCCATACTTTAATGCGTCAGGCGCAGATGTACCTATCATAATAGTAGTAGAAGGCTTGGATCTTTGGATCAATGCGTCAAGCGCAGATTTAACTATGGCAATAGTAGCACAAGACTTGGAGCCTTGGATCAATGCGTCAAGCGCAGATCCAACTATTGAAATAGTAGAATAAGGCTTGGAGCCTTGGGTGAGTGCGTCAGGCGCAGTGCACTCGCGCTCGCACTGTCCTGGATGTCAGGGATGAAAGATCCATCTGACATATTTGTAACAATCTCATTTTTAATTTCCTTGTTCTCGAGTTCGTCTCTAGGACCAGGAGAACCAGGTAAAATGAGGTTAGGCTGAGTTGTTCCACAAAGAATAAACTCGGCATAAAAAAGCCTTTGACGTCGATTGGTTCTGTCCCTAGGATCTGACCCGAGCGTGTAAAAAGGCTGAGAGATATGAAACATCGCTTACCTTTATTTCCAATCGATTATTTATCCACGGAAAAGTCGATAAGCCCATGCACGTAATATTTGCAATTTCACTATAGATTTTTAGATATTCCATACAATTTATGTGTTTCCTCTTCTTACAATCATCCATGACTATGGAAAAACTGTGTAAAAACGGAGAAAAATAGATTATTACAACAAAACAAACTGAAAACTCTGAAATGCGTACGGTCCACGCGCGCACACATGAAAACAATGATGAGATGGCGAGCCCTCACCGCTGAGGTGCCACGGCCAATTTTTTCTATGGTCTCTGAAGGCGTATGGCTCCATCTAGCAGCAGGCGGGCTACTACAAATTATTCAAATCTCGAAGACGAGGCTCGAATATAATTAGTAATTATAGTGAGTCATTGGTGTCTTGGAATAGATATTACGTCATACTTGTGCGAGAATATTCTCGAATATTCGAAAATGTTCCATGAAGGTGGCGCCACAGTCGAGGAACGTTCGACATGGATGACGTTATCATTCGGACCGATGACTCATTGATCCGCGTAGGGAGGGGAAGTCCTTTTGAGACTTGTAAGGAATGATCGGTGGATCAGTGGTGTTATGAATATCTTAGTTAACGTGAAATATTCACGAATATTATGGTGGTTCGAGGAGGAGGGGAGGTTTTATAAAATAGGTGGCGCCACAGCCGACGAATGTTCTCGATATGGATGATACCAACGGTGAGTCACTCGGATCGATGACACATTGATTCATGTGGTGGGGGTATCTCGTAATTCCTGTTGAAATGTGGATTCAATATGATACCATGATGAGTCACTGATTCATGTGAAAAAATGATGTCGTTGATATTATAGTTTTTCTGGAATATACGAGAATATTATCTCGGCTTCCAGAGAAGAGGACGTTTTATAAAAATAGGTGGCGCCACAATCAGCGAATATTCTGGAGATGGATGACGTCATCACTCCGGCTGATGACTTATCGATTCTTCTGTTGGGGGTATCTCGTAATTCCGGTGGAAACTTGTATAGAAAATGACACCATGATGGCTCACCGATTCATATGGAAAAATGATGTCATTGTTATTTTAGTTTTTCTGAAATATACGAGAATATTATCTCGGATTCCAGAGGAGGGGTGGTTTTATGAAAATAGGTGACGCCACGATTTCCGAATGTTCTCACGATGGATGACTCATCGATTTGCGTGGTGGGAGAACCCCCTATGTCCTGTTGGGACTTGTACGTCCGAGATGGTTGATATTATTATTTAGGCTGATGACTCATTCATTCGCGCGGTGGCGTTACGTCCTGTTAAGACTTGTACGAAATATGATACTCCCAGATTTATATCATCTTGATGACTCATGCATGATCTGTGACATCATCATGATGACTCATCGATTACATCATCACGATGGGTTATTAATTCAGATTATGATTCATGATTAACGCTTCTAGAAATAAAAAGGAGAGAAAAGTATAGATGTCGCTCAACTCATCACCATTCTAGAATAATCTAAAACCTTCTATGATATGTATATAGGGTGTTGACAGCACACACCTGACAAATATAAGGGGTATGTAGGGTGAAAAAATACAAGATCAATGGTGCAGGAATTGATTAAATCGGATAATAAACATTTAAATGATAGCGACAAAAATTTTCTATTTATTGAGCCAATGATATCATGGTCGACGGCGGCCGTGACATGGCCGTCATGAAACGGCAACGTTGTTGACGGCGGGAGTCCAGATACAGTGTTATGGAGGGTTCAATCTCTAAATCCCCGACGTGATATATGGGGATTCTAGCGACTATTGACAATAGGTTGAGAACCGATCGGTGGCGACCTCAAGTGAATGAATGTCCGTCAGTTTAAATGGACGAACTAACGATACATGGATTTAGAAGTGAAATAAGGAGAATAAGATTGGAAAATTCAAGAGTTTTGAATGGAGACTATTGATTTGTATTTCCCAAACATAATAGGGGGATTACAACATTTATTAATTATCATGAGATAATATTACTGCGATAGAATGTCTGAACCGACCATCCTTCTTTATTGCTATTCATTATTTTTTTTCCATCATTTCATTCAATTAAAATACTATAGTGGCGATAATATCAGCTATCTTATGAATATTCTGTCGTAAAAACATCAATTTCATCATTTTCTCGTTCCCTGATGATAGGACGATTGGAGGAGATGAGAATATCAAACTCTAAAATTTCTCCATGACCGGGAATGTAAGGAAGTCGCTTTTCACGGTTTTCCCCCTACCATACAGTCTTTAGCGGAGAGAGTGCACACGGAGAGAAATATTCAAGAAAAATTACGGAACATTTCACGTAATCCGCAAGCGAGAATCGTTTTCAGTGAATTTCTATAGGAATATAAGAGAACAAATCTGAAACGTTCAGTAAATTTTCGGGTCTGTCACCGAAAAAATACGAAAAATTCACGTAATTTTTCTGGAAGTTGTAAAATCTAACAGAAACTTCAAGACTTATTATACCTCAGAACATGAAAATTCTTGGATGTTTAAGAATTTTTACGAAAAGTTCCGGAAAAATTACGGAACATGTTGTTAAAATCCCCCCTTCACGTTGACTCATGGCTAGCCGTGAGGCGTCGGAAGGATGAGTAATTTTTACGGAACAGATCGTAGAATTTACGTGACGATTGACACTTTTTATTGAATTTTACTTCGGTCCCAGATTACGTTTCGAAACGTAATTTGTACGTGTTTTTTCTGTTAATTTTTATTGAATATTTCTCTTCGTGTAGTCTCGAATCTCGTATTGGGATGAAATTAGGGTCTCGCGATAAGGCTTTCAATGGAATTCATTTTTGCGGCAATCTCGTGTACAGTACGTATTCATATGTGTACTTTCCAATTACAAAAATACGTAACACGTGGTAACAATCGCCAGAATTGGCGATCTGGTGTCACTGAAGATCCCACAGACATCGGCGTGATGTCTAAAGCTATGAGTGCTGCAGTAACTAACCCGGTAGCAGTCGCCAAAATTGTAGCGTCGTCTACTGTGCCGCAGTAACTATTGCCTTAATTGTCGCGGTGGCTGTAGCTATAAGGACTGCAAAAATTATCGCGGTCGCAGTTAATCGTCGCGGTGGCTGTCACTACAAGTGCCGCGGTGGCTGTCGCTACAAGTGCCGCAGTGACTATCGCCTTCATTGTCGCGGTGGCTATAGCTAAAAGTGCTGCAAAAATTATCGCGGTCGTCGTCACGTTAATTGTCGTGGCGGCTGGCGCTAGAAGTGTCGCAGTAACTATCGCATCAGCCATAAACTCAATTATCGCGGTGGCTGTGGCTACAAGTGCCGCAGTAACTATCGCATTAACAATGACACCAATTGTCGTGGTGCCTGTCTCTACAAGTGCTGCAGTAACTAACGCATTAAAAATGGCACCAATTGTCGCAGTGGCGGTCGCTACAAGTGCCAGAAAAACTATCGCGATAACTGTAGTTACAAGTGTCGTAGTAACCATCACGGTTGTAGTCGCCTCAATTGTCGCGATAATTACAGTTCCAAGTACCGTATTAACTATCGCGGTGGCAATAACCTCAAATTTCGCGGTGGCTGTAGCTATAAGTACCGCAGTAACTGTCGCCTCAATTATTACGGTGGGGATAACTACAAGGGCCGCAGTAACCATCGCGGTCGTAGTTGACTTTATCGTTGCAGTAGTTATATCCACAAATGCCGCAGTATCAATCGCAATGACAGTGGCCCCAATTGTCGCGATATCTGCAGGTACAAGTACCCCAGTAACAATCACAGTGGCGGTTTCCTCAAGTGTCACGGTGGCTGTCGCTACAAAAGCCGCAGTAACTATCGCCTAAATTGTCGCGGTGGCTATAGCTACAAGTACTGCAAAAATTGTCCCGATCGCAGCCGCGTTAATTGTCGCGGTGGCTGTCGCTACAAGTGCCGCAGTAACTATCGCCTTAATTGTCGCGGTAGCTGTAACTACAACTGTTACAAAAATTATCGCGGTCGCACTCGCGTTAAGTGTCGCGGTGGCTGTCGCTGAAAGTGCTGCAGTGACTATCGCCTTAATTGTCGCTATGCCTGTAGCCAAAACTGCCTCACACACTGTCGCAGTGCCTGTCGCCACAAGTCCCACAGAAACTGCCATGATAACTGTAGCTACAAGTACCGTTGTAAAATATCCTCAATTTTCGCTGTGACACGTACTGCACACGAGATTGCCGCAAAAATGAATTCCATTGAAAGCCTTATCGCGAGATCCTAATTTCATCCCAATACTAGATTCGAGACTACACTCTCTCCGCCAAAGACTGTATGGTAAGAGGAAAACCGTAAAAAGCGACTTCCTTACATTCCCGGTCATGGAGAAATTTTCGATTTCGATATTTTCATCTGCTCCAATCGTCCTATCATCAGGGAAGGAGAAAATGATAAAATTGATGTTCTTACGACATAAGGTAGCTGAAAAATTTCCGCTTCACCCAGCCGGGAATCGAACCCGGGTCTCCCAGATACGCGCCGAGCACTCTACGCCCACCATGATACGCGCCACCATGTTTTTTTAATTGAATGAAATAATGGAAAAAAATAATGAATAGCAAAAAAGAAGGATGGTCGGTTCAGACATTCTATCGCATTACTATTATTTCATGATAATTAATAAATGTTGTAATCCTCCTATTATGTTTGGGAAATACAAATCAATAGTCTCCATTAAAAACTCTGGAATTTTCTAACCTTATTCTCCTCATTTCACTTCTAAATCCATATATCGTTAGTTCGTCCATTTAAACTGACGGACATTCATTCACTTGAGGTCGCCACCGATCGATTTTCAACCTATTGTCAATAGTCACTAGAATCCCCAGATATCACGTCGGAGATTTAGACATTGAACCCTCCATAACACTACATCTAGACTCCCGCCGTCAACAACGTTGCCGCTTCATGACGGCCATGTCATGGCCGCCGTCGACCATGATATCACTGGCTCAATAAATAGGAAATTCTTATCGCTATCATTTAAATGTTTATTATCCGATTTAATTAATTCCTGCACCATTGATCTTGTATTTTTTCACCCTACATACCCCTTATATTTGTAAGGTGTGTGCCGTCGACACCCTTTATAAGGAAGCACCCAGCTAAAAAACACTGTATACGGACTATATAAAGGGTTTATATGTATCATATATGGTGTGTATATGGAGTATATAATTTATGTCATGCGTGCGTGTAAAGTACAGGTTAACAGGGGCGTTTGGACGTCGGTAAGTCGAATTTTACACGCACCACCAATCATTCTTCACTTAACAGACGTTCCCAGTTTTACACGCGTCCTATGCTATTTTACTGGTATTTTACACGTTCTCAATAACCCCTAGCGACATCTTGCGGTACAAACATAACCCATTATCCCAACCATACACCGATCAGCTGATCCATTAGACACTATTTAACGAAACAAATCGCAGTGCAAAAAGCTAAAAAATAAACTACATAATAATAAATAATTAACTCAAAAAGTGAAATATGAATACACAAGAAGATATGTTTAGTGAATACGATGAANATATTTGAACAATTATTAAAAGTAACAGATATATTTGACAGGGGATTTTTGAGGAGATTCATTACATTCAAGTTCTCTTTGTTGTTGATATTGGAATTTGTTGAAGTTGATGAGTCTTCATTAGTTCTTTTATTTTGATCATTATTGAGTTTGCAGTTTGTGACGGTTGTGGGGTGGTGATGAGATACCTTTGATTTTTTAGATTGTTGAGATTATGTTTATTAATTCTTCATACTAATAAAAAAATAATGAAAAATCAACAAACTTTCCTCATATTTTCTTCA
>NW_021680661.1:170140-259684 GCF_001412515.2 Diachasma alloeum
GGGGGCTTCGCCCCCCTGGACCCCCTCCCCCTCCCGTACCCACTCGCCACCCCCACAGACGCACTGATGACATAAAATGCATTACACAACTCGTGAGGTAAGTCGGACTCGCGTGTAAAGTACTTGTTGTGTAAAATACCATTTTTGGCCATATATAAGAACTATATGGACTATATCATTTCTGTATATTTTCAATATATGATCCATATATTTAGCATATTTCTCTGAGAAAACTCGAATAATTTGACTCCACTCCATACGTTAATTATAGTTTCATTGAAATTCCCTGTGGACTCCTATTTATTGTATACATATGTACAATAATCTGTATCTATTATGTCAGCTAACATCGTAAGATAATGGTCTGCGGACGACACATGAAATTTTCAACGAGCATTATTTTCTCTTCGATCAGATCCATTGGAACTGCAAGTATTCGGTTCGTTTCTCGAAGATTGGAAGTTCTCCGAGAATGAAATATCCAAATCATGGCATATCACCTGGTCTGCAGATAATTTACAGGGGAGTAATTCACGTGTGATTGCAAATAGAGTGTTGTCGTAAATGATAAAAAATTGGATTCTTCCGAATAATCTGGCGTGGTCCCATGTAATACACGAATTACATCGTTTTCTTTCACGAGTATAAAGTTCTAAGGAGTATACCATAGTTTTTCTCATGGCACGCGTATAAATGGCAAAAACTTGGGTTTCAAGGACATCGGTGGGAGTGGATACTACATCTCGTAGGGCACAGAGTATTGAGAGTGGGGGCATAACATCAATTTATTACGCAGAATAAGCATCGCATTATAATACCGTAATGTATTTACGATTTCGATGTTAACTTTATTGGGACAATGATTGAAGTTCTTCAGGGTTCTATTGCCATCCTCGAATGGGAAAGTAGACCAGGCCCAGATTGGACCCCAAAGGAGGATGAATCGAGACAAATTAATCAAATGATGAGGGATAAGTGTGCATTTCTGTAGTCCGTATAAGCGCTGGAAATCTCTACAGAAAATTTCGACGTAATCCTTTATTACATCGATTTGTGTCCTCCTGATTTCCGATTTCAATGATATGTACGAGAATTTTACCAACAGTAAAAAGTGCTGATAATATCTTTCTGATAATTTACCTTTCAATACTACTGGTAGAATGAATAGATAAAGGCTATGTGTCGCTGCGGATTTGTAGAAGGCTTTGCTTTTTAACGGTCTCGGTTCTCGAGCAATTGTATTCGGTACTTTTATCCGATTAATCATCTGATCAATCTCCTCGCGAACATTCTTAGATAAATAGTACTCTTCTCGGCAATTCTTACTATCAGTCCAACAGTTGATGAGTAATTTAAATATTCCCAGGAGATTGTGTAAGTACTCTGGGGGAAAACTGTTCGCCAAATCGCAATAAGGGAGCACCACTAAGTTTGTGAGTCCTTTCATACCTTTTACGTGCTGTACTTCCTCAGCCACCGCTTGTATCGATTGCTGAATCATAGATTCATCAGTTCGGAGAGGATGTTCATCATCTTCACACGAGAATACATGACCTCGTCCAACTGGACCTGTCTCTCCTGGATGTTCACAGTATGCGCAACTGCAATCTCTACTATAGGGCATCATGTTGAGCGCCAGAGCTTTAGCAGGAGCATCCAAGGATGCTACCGGAGCAATGGCAATGCTATGCATTCGAAGCCATTGCTATCCATTCGCTGCCATTCGAAGCCGTCTTCTACTAACTTCTTCATCGTCTCAACGAATGGCTTCAGGAATTCGTTGGACTTGGGTTTTTGATTGTAACTATAATACAAACCAGCAACTAGTTGGAATGCTCTTCTTGAATTTGCAGGAATATTCAAAATCTGTAGCTGAATGGGCCAGAGTTGTCCATTAGAACTGTTGGACATCGGAGCACCATCGGTATTCCACAATGGAACTACATCATATTCTTTCATATTACTGTCACGTTTTATTTTTTTGTATTGGCCTCCGGAAGTGATATCGCCAATTACATCAGGATCTTCATTGGAGGATATTTGATTTTGCTTCTCAATCAATTCATACAACTTCCGATTTTGAAATGCATCGATCAATAAGCTACGTAGATCATATTCGACGAAAATCCTGTGGCGTCATCACTGTCACAAGCGGAAAAACGAGAATTTTCTTGGTGAGCCAAAAATTGGCCCAGGTGATATCCACAGTTATCGCACAGTCGATGTTTCCTGATTGCTCCACTGAAAGATGGGATTGTTGTATTCAAGAACTTATCGAAAAAATATTTAGTAGTAGGTACGTTGTTCGGTTGAGGTAATAGAACGTTCATCATTAATAATAGTGCTGACAATGCAGTCTTTGTGATTCCCTACGTGATGGAAAACTCTGGAATCATATGTACATATTGTCCACACGTTATACACGTTATACGATTTTTTGTAGATCATTTCTTCCAACCAATCATTTGGAGAATTGTCGTTTCCACTCTCGAACTCACTTCGGTCGACAAAATTTTCTCCCTCGTCCTCGCTCTCAAGATTGGAAAATATTGTTTCATCCCAATAATTTCGATTCTTTGGATGATGGTTTTTTCCGTTAGTTGAAGATAAAATGCTCGATGAAAAAGTACATGGGAAATGGCTCTTGTCTGCGTCTGAATATGAAAAATCAATTTGTGGAGTTTCGGGTTCATCTTCACATTGCATTCGCTCTCTGATCTGCGATCTTCGCAGAGTAGTACGCGGGATTTTTGCCTAATCATAATAATAATTAGAACAAAATGGATTAATTCTCATAAACAAGGATTACATGAGAAAAATACATAGATTTGTGAGGCGAATTCACGACAAACACTCACGTTTTCTTCGCGTAAATATTAATGATATTTTTCTCGTCCTCGGATCATTTCAATTGATTCTCAATGGATTCAATTGCGAAGTTCAATGAAAATTCTGAGCTCTCAATTCGGTGATCTTCCAGTGTTTCATATCATCTGTCCATAGTAACACTTAAACGTGATTCACGCTGTTCTTTTGAATTTCAAAACTGAGTGAAGTGAGTGCAGAAATCTGAATTCAGAGGTTACAATCGTATTATCTTATCGAAGGAGTCGATACATGTCTTTACATAATAGAAGATGAGGAAATTAAGAAGGATAAGGATGTGAAACTGGTGGTGGGTTCCCAATCGGCATTTTATTATCGATCTGGTAAATCAAAACGCCGTCGATTATACAAGGGATCTATTCTGCAGATTTCATGTGAGTATTTCATTTTGATCTCCATATTTCCTGCGTACGCATGCGGTTTAAATACCCAACTATTATAAGGATTCCATTTCAGCTAAGCTGAACGTTATCCAACGTGGCCAGACTTCAAAATTGGCGGAGAGGGATAAGGAATTATCCGTGGAGAAAGATGACGAAGACATCTGTGACCCATCGGATGCTGAAGAGCAGCAGAAAAAAGTGTCGAAGCAGAAAAAAGTAGAGAATACTGGACTCTGCATTTTGACAATGTTGTTTAATGCAGGATGCTCTGGAGAAAGGGAATAAGAAGACGACGGAAGAACTTGTGGAATATCTTCGTAATAACAAGGCATCCTGGAGAAAGAATATTCCCATTTCCCCTATGGATACCCCAGGTGGTACCAAGATGCATACGGAAAGTAACCCAGAACAATCACAGGTAAACGAACGAACTAGTACATGCCCATATCGTTTTAGGGTCAAGGAGATTTTCTCTGCCAATTTTATGTTTTTCTTTGGGAACGCTTATTACGGAAATTTCGGTTTTTTTTCTGCCAAAAAATTTTCCGTTGAAATAACCGAGAAATTTAAAATCAGCAACCCCAAAAAGAACTGAATTTTATGCATTAAATCTCATGAATTCTGGGAACGTCACAGGAAGCGCGTAACGACTAAACGCAGTGAATGTTTTCGTTGAGGAATGATTGAACGAGCTCAATATTTTCACATTCTCTCCTATATTCGAAAAATATTTCTAAATTCAAGGAATATTATTCGGAAAAAATTGAAATTTCATGGACAATTAACTAGTCATTTTCACGAGAGTGCCATTGGATTCGATTGAAGGCGAAAAACAACGCAATTTCAGATTTCACTGGAAATTCACTGAAATTCTCCATTTTTAAGCTACAGGAAGACGAGAATTTCCCAATCCATTTTAATTCTCAATCAAAATATGAATATCCAGCACCAAATTACGCTCAATTTTCTATCAATCAAAAATCCAAGAATATATTTATGCGAATTTCCTTATTTTCTATGGATTCGCATAGAATAATTAGACTGAAATTGACAGTTTTTTTTCGATTTTTCCACAACATTTTCAATGACAAAATTCCTTGCAATTCCAATAGAACTATAATGTGATAAAAATTTCAAGAAATATACGGAAGTTTGAGCCCAAAACTTTGAACAGTAGAGACAGCAACATTTCATCGAAATAACTTTTGTGGCTCGTTTTCACTTTACACAATAGGTTTTTTCACTAAATTTTTTTTATCTTCATTGAATCTTGAGAAATTTCCTGGAAAATGATTAGTATGATACAATTGATCCACACAGTAAATTCGATCGAGTAAAGGGATTACACCGAATCACTGTTTCTTTGCATATTTTCCCCCGCCTCATTCTATTAATATAATATTACTTATTTATCCTGCAGATTTGACCTTCCTGTAATCCCTATTTACCGCGATCTATTTCTCCAATCATTAATTTTACTAAAGAGAGTGCAATCCCTTTAACAAGTGGAACATCATCTACGACCCAAAAGAAGAAGAAGAAGAGAACTGTGTTACTTGAATCAGATGATGAAAGTTCATGTGGAGAGAGGTGATTCTGAGAACTTGATAGAGAGAAATTGCGGGTTACCTAAAAACCGGAAAATTTCTGCTGAAGGGGAGAAGAAGAGGACTAAAAACGCAGTAATTTGTGTCGAGTCAATTCTCGAATATTTTTATTGATTCAAAATTTTCTTATTTTCCTAGGGAATTAATCTAAATGTCCCGGATTCAGATGAGTCTTTTTCATCAGCAACATATAAAACTGATAGAAAAAAGCATGTAGTGAGAATTCATTTTAAGGGAGACGACAACAAAATTCCACAGAAAAAATCCGCTAATCTACCCGAAATACAAAAGGGAAAATATTACCCAATGGAGAAATGCTCCAATGATGATGGTGACAACATTATCGACGACAACAGTGATCCACATGAGGAAGAAATTTTGAAAAACGTTCTTCTGGCATACATGGAATTTTTCAATAATGATAAAATAATGGATATTATTAATAGATTTTATCGCAGGCTCAAGAGGGATGTTATTACCCTCACGATTCATAAAGAGACGTGGAACAGATGGATACAGAAAACGCAAGGGCAGCTAGTAAGACAGAACGTCAACGCGAGAAAAGGAGAGACATAATGACGAATCTCCGTAACTTATTCTCCAATGCTAAAGACCTACTCAAGCAATTGATTAAACTCGACGATGATAGTCTTGAGACCGACAATAATGAGAATGGTACAGAAGAAAGCGATAATGTCCACCGTATATTTGATACTTCGACCCCCTACAGAAGTCAACATTAACGACCATATTCACTATGTTCATAATTATTCGCCACTCAATCTGGAGTTATTCATTCAAACTACTTGATTTTCAGATGTTACAATTCGCCAAAAGAAGAGAGAAACTCATAAAAGCCAATTGACGAAAGGCCCCGCCCACGATTCAACAGTTTCACGTGAAAGTTTGTTTAGATACCATTGAAAAAGTATTCATACAACTCCACTCTATTCCATTTTGCTTACATTCCAGATCTCCAGAAATCTAAAGATGTGGTGGTGGACCAAACAGGGCGAAAGTCATCGAGGAAAAATTAAGAAATTCCCACGAAGAACATTGAAACCGGCGATCATCAACATAGTTTAAGTACTCAACTCTATCTGCTTAATTCAATTGGGAAACACGTTTTATCATTTTCGTAGACGATGGAATATCCAGTGCTAGCTCGGTAACTCGATCAACGAGCACGGAATCATAATTTCGATGGACAGAGGCAGATGCTGGTGTACAAGAATTGATGGAAGACACAGGAGTTTTTGTTAATTCAGCCACTTTGATGACAATTGCACGCAATGCTGCGGGGAAAAAAGTCTTGGCTCGTGCATAATTGGAAGCTGTATTCACAGAGGAAACATTGCATACTCATTCTCTCACAGGAGGGGCAGCTAAAGGAATTGGGAAGGATAAAATTAATGGGTCTCGGCCTGGACTAGATGCGAGTGCCATCGCGGTGATATTGAGTAAGAAATTTGTTCGATGAACAATTCGTTGTACAGTGGATACTGCAATCATCAACTTCAATAAAAATTCCAGATTATGTAGCAGAAATCAGGAGAGAGAAGCACTGGATAAAAATGGATGAACAACTGATACGCCAGAGCATGAGAAGCAAATTGCAAGAACTGAGACCCAAGACAAATTAAAATTATCCATTGAAAATCGCATTTTTTCTATCATAACCAAGAATTGTTATCAATTGTTTGAAGTGAGAATTAAATCTCCTGACTCGAAATATGGAGTAAAGTTTCCTCATTCGAGTTTTGAAAGAGTTTACAATAATTTTAGGGATCTTATATTGAACATATACAGAAATTATATAGTCCATATAGTTTGTATATATGGCCAAAAAAGTATATCCTCCATATACAAACAATATATGACGCATATAAACCCTGTATATGGTCCATATATCGTAATTTTTAGCTGGGCAACTGATCATCAAGCCATCAGTTAAATCGTGTGACTGAGGGGGTAAAGCACTCGGTGATTAGTAGAAAAACTAAAATGGTTAAATCTCAAAAAACCAAGTATATAATCATTGATGACCATTTCGAGGAGCCTGATTATGGATTCGCAGAAAAGCTTGTTGATGATTTGCATAGTTTGTGGAATAATTAGGAAGCAGTGAAAACCAAACGCGCTATTGAGAAAAAGAATTGTTCACATTGTCTTTTTGAAGGTGATAAATGCATAAGCATCGCCGTTTTCATCGACAATTTACAAAAATTGAAGAAGTTACGTCAATTACAAGACAATCAATCGGCAGATCTCACCGTTGATCGAATTCAAGGGTTACGCTCAGTTCCACCATATTTTCTCACGGAAGATGATGTTATTAACAATTCCTGGAATTCAGCACCTTGGGAATATCCACTACTGGATAGATTTGTTGAAGAAATACGTGATCTCTGAAATATGTGCTCCAGAACTAAGAATCAGAAAGAACCATTCTGTTACTACTGTTGGCTGCTGAGCGATTATTTCGGAGTTCTAATGCAAAAATTACGAGAATTGAATGATGAAATGAATCTTCTTCATTGTAAATTTAAAACACTCTTCAATGCTTCTGACTTTGGAGATATTCAATTCTATTCGAGTGAAAAAAATTCTGGATGATACCACAATGGAGACAGGACAAGCGGAAAGGATCAAGCGAGTTCAATTCCAGTCAGAACTTACAGTTCAATTGATGGTATATTGAGGCTATGCTTATCAATCTGCTCGCCGAGGACTATGGGAGAAAATCGCTCCAGATTATGATCATTTTGAACGTTGAATAAGTTTTCGTGAAAGAATATTGAATTCCATATTATTAGAAGAACATAGAAGGAATATATTAGGTGTACGACTTAATTCTCGGCCCTTAGATTAAGTTGATTAGAACACCTATTTGTATTGAAAAATTTTCCCGCAATAAAAGGCGTTTTGAAGTACCATCAGTGAGCTATCAAATCACTCACGTCCGATTGTGGTTCAATTAAGACAACCTCAAAAAACAGCACTTGAGACACTACCTTCTTTTCACCTTCCAACTTGGAAAAACTTCTGCAGAAGCACAAGAAATGATTTGTTTGGCCTTGGGAGAGAGTGCTGTATCTTATAGGACATGTAAAAAGTTGTTTAAAAAATTTCGGGATGGAAATTTTGATCTCCAGGATGAAGAACAACCAAAAAAAGGCAACCAAAAAAAGTTGAGGACGAGGAGTTGGACAACCTACTCAATGAAAACCCCTGTCAAACACAACAGGAGCTTGCTGATACTCTCGGAGCGACTCAATCAGCTATTTCGAGGCGCTTAAAAAGAATTGGGAGGATATAGAAGGAAGGTCGTTGGTTGCCACATCATCTTACATCAGAAAACAAAAGTCGACGCTGTGAAATTGCCATGTGCCTACTGACTAGATTCAAACAAAAAGACTTTTTATATAAATTTATTTAAGTTATTAAGATAAATCGCTAATCTTTCAAGACTACCACCCATGAAACGGAATGAGTCGATGAATCATAAATTTACACAAGTCCCAGCAACCCTTTTAGTGAAAGAGATATAACGTTCTTTATCAACTGGAAGAATTGTTATTGTATCTTCAAATGATGTTGCAAAACTACGAATGATAAAATGACCATCATAACAGGAGAGATTGTGGAATATAATAGGAATAGTATGAGAATTTTGATATGCAAGATCACTTCTATGCAGCCCCACGATATTTTCCTGTTAAATGACAATGAGCACGAACCACATCACTTTCATTCATAGGATTTTCATACATGTAACATGTCACTGCTGATCCGAAATCTTCAATTTTCTGAGTTGATAAGTTTTCCATTTTCAAATTGGTCTTCAAGTATTCACCTACTCTGTATGATAGCAGCTTCATCTCCGTTGAAAACCACTCAATGCAATCAGGACCTGGATGGTCTCTTGAGTTCTGATAATGAATCATCAAAAGCACATTTCACATAGAATGCGATACTATGAGGGATATGATGATCATTCTCTTTTGACTCTATCAAACATTCTAAATCTACGTAAACAACAAATGAGACGGTTTCTGCATGTTTGAAATTCTTAAAGTTCAATATTTTATGTTTCTCTTCAGGCATCGCCACTCGTATTTTATTAAAATTGACACAATCTTCTTATAGCTCTGCGGCGATGAGATGGTTTTTTTCTTCTGTTATTATTATTGCATATTTTTTAGGAATTTCTCCAAAAGTTAGCTTTCTGATGGTTTCTTCAAATGTAACATTTCAAATTCATTCAAGTATGTATAAATGAAATTTTTCTATTAACATTTTATCGAAGGGTTGAGGGAGAAACAGAAGCGTAAAAAAGACAATCGGTTGTGGAGAAGAAAGGAATAATAAGAATAATGATGATAACATTCAATTAAGTTGAAAATCTGACAAGATTGGTGGAAAATAAATCTTTAAAAGATATATATGAGGTATTCCATACCAAATGTGTCAACGGCTGACCCTCACCCTCTTGAAAATGGTGGGGACTTTTTGTACGACTGGGGGGCTTGAAAAATTATCTCTCAAATTTTTTAAGATGTTTTTGACGGCCCAGTTCAGAGATATTTTTTTTTCAAATTGTTCGTTTTTTTATAATAACTCGAGTTCTACTCATCCGATTTATTAGGGATCGAAATTTTCCATTTTTCACCACCTATAAGTATGTTTTTTGTCCAACATTTTTCCAATCTCTAGATGCTCGAAATAACGAATTTTTGAAAAAAAAAAAGTTGAAAAACTTGAATTTGGCTAATTACGTCACGGTTAATTATTTTAATTTTTTTACAGTAATTCCTATAATCAAAACAAAAATTTTCAACCGTCATACATGTTGAGTTTCGTCTTAGATCTATTTTATTTTTAATTTTTTATTCTCAAAATTCCGGGAATTCGGTCAAAATACCCCAAAATGTCATTGGTTGACTTTGATTGCAAACAGTATGAAGTAAATTTAAATATATACCTATATATTACATATTTTTTCGATACATAATTAAAATCGTTTTAAGGTGTTTTCAGCAAATTTTCGCAATTTAAAAAAAAAATTGAAAAAAATAGATCCTGGGTGGAACCCAACATGTATGATGGCTCAAAATTTTCGTTTTCATTATAAGAATTACTGAAAGAAAAATTAAAATAATCGACCGTGACGTAATTGGCAAAATTCAAGTTTTTCAACTTTTTTTCTCGAAAATTCGTTATTTCGAGCATCTAAAGATTGGAAAAAAAAATTAAAAAACATTCTTATAGGTGGTAAAAAATGAAAAATTTTGCCCCCTAATAAATCGAAATCGAATGAGTAGAACTCGAGTTATTGTAAAAAAACGGAACAATTTGAAAAAAATCATATTTCCGAACTGGGCTGTCAAAAAAAATTGAAAAAATTTGAGAGATAGTTTTTTAAGCCCCCTAAGCCCCCAAATCGTAGAAAAATCGCCCTCAATTTTCAAGAGGCTGAGGGTTAGCCGTTGACTCAGTTGGCATGGAATACCTCATATATATCGCGGGGCTGCAAAATTCACATACTATTCCTATTATATTCCAAAATATCTCCGGTTATGATGCTCATTTTATCAGTCGTAATTTTGCAACATCATTTGAACGTACTATCAAAATTCTTCCAGTTAATAAAGAACGATATATCTCTTTCAATGAATGGGTAGCAGAGACTTGCGTAAATTTAAGATTCATCGACTTATTCCGTTGCATAGGTAGTAGTTTTGAAAGATTAGCGAATTACCTTGATAACGATCATGAAGAAATAACAAGAAAATATCCACCTGATTCTACTAAATTCAATCTGTTGAGTAGAAAGGGGGTATTTCCCTATGAATATATGGATGATAGGGGTAAATTGGATGAAACTGAATTACCTGGAAAGAGGGGATTTCACTCTAAATTGACTGATGAGCATATATCTGATGAACATTGTCAATATACTCTCAATGTTTAGAGTGAATTCAATATCAAACCGTTGGGGGAGTATTCAGTTCTCTACCTACAAACGGATGTCTTATTGTTAGCTGACATTTTTCAAAATTTTCGTCGTAATTGCTTGACCACTTATGAATTAGACCCTTTGCATTATTATACAGCACCTTGATTAGCCTTTGATGCTATGTTGAAATATACAATGGTGAATTTAGAGCTTTTTACAGGTCCGGAAATGATATTATTAATTGGAAAATGTATTAGAGGTTGAGTATCACAATGTGCAAACAGATATGCTCATGCTAATAATCCATTCATAGGCGAGAATTCTTACGATCCCTCGTCAGAACCATCATATTTGATGTATTATGATGTGAACAATCTATATGGGGCCGCTATGAGTATCAGTTTGCCATGTGATTCATTTGAATGGGTTGCTACTTGTTCTAGACATTTTAACTGTTCCAGATGATTCTCCAGTTGGATATATCCTTGCAAAACCCAATTTCCATAGCTGTATGGTATTTAATGATGATATGGTTATTACTGAAATGAATCGAATATCCGTATATTCCAAGAAAACAATCTATATTGGATTCACGATCCTCGATTTATAAAAAACGACTATATATGCCTTCCATTACAACTATATTAAGTCTAAATTTGGGGATTCAGTGAAGTTGATTTATATCGATACAGATAGTTTACTCTATCTGTTTCAAGTACCAAATATCTATGAGGCTATAAAACAAGACATACACATGTTCGATACATCTGACTTTAAAGAGAATAATGAGTATGGAATACCGCTAGCAAACAAGAAAGTATTAGGACTCATGAAGGATGAGAATAATGGACGAATCATGGTTGAATTCGTAGGTCTATGAGCCGAAACATACACATTTAAAATGTTGGATGATGATAGAGCTGAGAAGAAAGCTAAGGGTATTAAAACTGCTACACTCAGGAAAATCACATTCAATTATTATAAAAATTATCTTTTTGGTCATGAGCACATTGTCTGGAATCAGTATTTACTCCAGAGCAAAAAACATGAGGTGAATACAATCTGCCAGCAGAAGTTGGTTTTGAGTTGGGAAGATGCTAAATATATGATTTAACTCCACACAACAGATACTCTACCTTGGGGGTATTTCAAACCACTTGTGTAATTATATATATATTCTCAGATTGTATCTGATAATAATAATAGTAATGGTAATAATGTACGCATTTGAATAAATCAATAAATGTTTTTTAACATTTAACGAAGCGTTTTTATTGTTTTATGCATACTTGTTTTCTTACAATTATCATACAGTTATCTTAAAACGAGTATTAAACCTATTCCTTCTATTTTCTTCTCATAACATAGGATTTTTTTTTCTTAATATTCTTTCACGAATACTCATTCAACGTTTAAAACGATCATGATCTCGATCGATTTCTTCCCATGGACTTCGGTGAGCAGATTGATTAGCATAGCTCCAATATACCATCAAGTGAACTTTAAGCTCTGATTGGAATTGTACTCGCTTGATCCTTTCCGCTTGTTTTGTATACATTGTGGTATCATCCAGAATTTTTTTCACTCGGATAGAAATGAATATTCCGAAAGTCAGGGACATTGGAGAGTGACTTGAATTTACAATGAAGAAAATTCATTTCATCATTCAATTCTCGTAATTTTTGCATTATATAACTCCAAAGTGATCGCTCAGCAGCCAAGAGTAGTAACTGAATCTTTCCTTCTGATTCTTGGTTCTGGAGGACATATTTCTGAGATCACTTATTGGGTGTATGACTTAAGTTTTACAGATTTTTCAGCAAATTTATTCAATAGAAAAAAATAGAGAACAACGAACTTAATCATGGAAATATTGTCCATCGTTTTCTTTGACCTTGCGCCATCTCTCAGGTAACATATGAAGGCCGTCGCGAAAGAAACTTGCCGGCTTCGAGGGGATAAATTCATCGACGAATTCACGCAGATCGTCCAGCGTTTTGAACTGTTTATCCACTAAGGCGTGCTGCATTGACCGGAACAAGTGATAGTCGGATGGGGCCAAATCTGGTGAATATGCCGCGTGCAGGAGAACTTCCCATCCCAAGTTCAAGAGGGTCTTCTGAGTCGCGCGAGTAACGTGAGGTCGAGCATTGTCATGCAGCAGTACGACTTGCCCGCTTCCTTGCCCAGTAAATGGCCTTTTCCGATTACGTTCTTCGCTCAGTTTATTCAATTGTCGGCTATAGCGTTCCGCAGTCACCGTGTAATCAGTTTCCAGGAGTTCGTAATAAAGCACACCCTTCATGTCCCACCAGATACACAGGAGAATCTTCTTTAAGTGGATGTTCTATTTCGGCGTCGATGTACTATGTTGCCTGGCATCTACTCAAGATTTTTTACGTTTGGGATTCTCGTAAAAAATATACTTTTCATCACCCGTCACAATTTTCCACAATAAATTCTTTTTTTGTTGGCGGGCAAGTAGTGAAAGGCACGTGTTCATACGTTGACCTCGGTTGTGTTCGGTCAACACGTGTGGGACCCACCTTCCAAGTTTTTGGGTTTTTCCCATTTGGTGCAAACCCATGGAAATAGCTGCTTGGGTGACTTCTAACTGAGCTACAAACTCTGTAGCATTTGCATTGAGTCTTCATCCAGTAGAGCTTGTAATTCCGCATCTTCCACCTTTCGAGGCTGCCCAGGGTGCGGCTAGTCACTAAGATCGAAATCACCGCTTCTAAAACGTTTGTACCAATAATTACACGTTTTATAAGATACAACGTCAGCACCAAGAACAGTACATATTGATTACCGTGCTTTAGAAACATTTTTTCCTTGTTGGAATTCGTATAAAATGCAGTGCCGAATGTGCTGTTTATCAGTTCCCATCGTAAACTCTGCTATTCTGAGACGTTATGTAACTGACGTAGACTTGCCGTTCGATGTTCTAAAACCTTTTGTCTCATCCTTTCAAAACCACAAAAAACCGCGAAAATATTTCTATTTTAAATATATAGTTTTAAGCTCGAAGAAAAAATCTGTAAAAATTAAGTCATACACCTAATATTTCTTCAACAAATCCATCCAGTGGTGGAAATTCCCAAGGTGGTAAATACAAGGATTTGCGAATAACATTATCTTCCGTGAGACAATATGGTGAAACTGAGTGTAACCATTGAATTTCATCAACAGTGAGATCTGCCTATTCAATGTCCTGTAATTGACAAAACTTTGTCAATTTTTGTAAATTGTCGATGAACACGGCGATGCTCATTAATTCATTACCTCCAAAAAAACAATGCAAACCATCCTTTTTCTCAATAGCGCGTTTGGATTTCATTTGGCTTCATAATTATTCCACAAACTATAAAAATCATCAACGAGCGTTTCTGCGAATACATAATCAGGCTCCTTGCAATGGTCATCAATTGTATACTCGGTTTACTCGGTTTTTTTAGATTTAACCATTTTAGTTTTTCTACTATTCACCGAGCCTCCCCCCCCCCTCAGTTACACGATTCAATTGATGGCTTGATCATCAGTTACTCCCTTATATACATATCATAGAAGGTTTTAGATTATTCTAGAATGGTGATGACTTGAGCGACATCTATACTTTTTTCTCCTTTTTATTACTGAACGCATTGATCATGAATCATAATCTGACTCAATAACCCATCGTGATTATGCGATCGATGAGTCATCATGATGATGTCATAGATCATGCATGAGTCATCAAGATGATATAAATATGGGGGTATCATATTTCATACAAGATATCATCCATTTCGGATGTACAAGTCCCAACAGGATACAACGGGTTCTCCCACCGCGCGAATCGATGAGTCATCTATCGTGAGAATATTCGGCAATCGTGGCGTCGTCTATTTTTATAAAACCTTTTCTTCTCTGAAAACCGAGATCATATTCTCGTATATTCCAGAAAAACTAAAATATCAATGACATCATTTTTTCACATCAATCTATGAGTCATCATGGTATCATATTCCATACCCGTTTCAACAGGAATTATGAGATACCCCCACCACACGAATCAATGAGTTATCGACTCGAGCGACTCACCGTTGGTATCATCCATGACGAGAATATTCAACAGCTGTGGCGCCACCTATTTTATAAAACCTCCCTTCCTCTTCAAACCACCATAATATTTTTGAATATTCCAGATAAACTAAGATATTCATGATATCATTAATCCACCGATCATTCCGTACAAGTCTCAACAGGACTTACCCCCACAATGCGGATCAATGAGTCATCGGTCTCCGTGATGACGTCATCCATCTCAAACGTTTCGCGACTATGGCGCCACCTTCACGGAATATTTTGGAATTTTCGAGAACATTCTCGAATATGACGTAATTTCCATCCCAAGACACCAATGCCTCCATAATAACCGATTTCTTACAATTTGCGACCGATCATCATCAGCATATCATATTTCATGCAAGTCCTAACAGGAATTACAGGATACCCTCTACCACGTGAATCAATGAGTCATCATGCCGAGTAATGACGTCATCTGTCTCGAACGTTCCACGACTGTGACGCTACCTGGTAATGCACGCTGGGCAGATTGGTCCGGAATCCGCTTAGCATACCTACTTATCTGGGTTCCAAAAGTATATTTCAATGTCTCCTTAATAAAGTTGAAAACTGTTGAGAACAGCATCATTGCTTATAAAGTTATGCATTACCGTTATGAACTTTTTATATCAAAATTGCTATTCTATTAAACTCAGGTACCAGTCTGTTATGTTGAATACTTATACATATTGATACATGGTTTCGATTAATTTCTGACAGAACCTGGGTTAAGCTCTGGCTAAGTCCTGAATAAATCCTGATTACAATCACGGCTATACACTAATAAAAACTTGATTGAACTTTGATTAATCGCGGACTGAAAACGAATTCGAATCTTGAGAGGGTTTGAATGTAGAATTGTTCATCAGAACGAAATAATACCCAAAATTTTAATGACACTTTAATTGATGGTAATAGTAAGATATGAAAAATAAAAGAGACTAGTGATATAGAAATTTCAGAAAAGAAATCCCATTCGAAAACAAATTGCTAATTCATCAGCAACAATTACCTATATTCATTTATAAAAAAATGCCCTCGTCCACTTTTTTTTTCAAGGTTACTGAAAAAGTTATCAGCAATGTAAATAAAAAACGGCTTGAAAAATTTGTTTCATTATGATCTTAATTAAATTAAAAGCCCGCGGTGATAGCATCATTACTTATCAAGTCACACGATACGCTCAGCTTTACTTATCAGACCTCTACAAAACTCTTATATCAGTTTAGTATATTGAATACTTATACATATTTATTCATGGTTTCGACTAAACCCCGATTAAAGCGTCGTTAAACCTGAGTTAAATCCATCTAGACCGAGACTACATTTTGCTTAGATCATAATTAAATCTTGATTGAATGTCATTAGAACCGGACAAAATTCCGCTTACATACTAGCTAAGTTCTGACTGAATCCTGGTTAAACATTGGTTGAACTCCGGTCGAACCCTGATATTATATTTCGTAGAAATCGCTAATAAACCTTGATAAAACTCTAGCTGAAACCAAATTAGTACTTATGAAGGTTTGATTACTGCATAGGGTTTGCATAATGCAAAAAGAAAAACGGAAGAATAGGAAAAAATGTGATGAAATTTCAATCTATGATAGTTCTATAATATGACAACGATGACAATAAGTAGTAAAATAACAATTTCGAAAACAAAGAAACCATTCAGAAGCAAGTTGCTGTCCTTTCCTCGTCGCAAATTTTTACGCTTGAAAAAATGTACTAATTTCTCCACAATTCTTTATAGTTAAAAGAAGAGTCCAATACAATTTATGATGAAACATAGCAAGGAGCAGAATAAGCAAAAAGCATCGAACAACCGCGTGTTCACCACGTAATGAATTCACTGAAGTGGGCATAGGGCGAAGAGAAGCGAGGGAAATGGACAGGCGAGGGTCAAATAATCTGGTTAGTCGCGGATTGCCGCATCGACGCGGACGATTGGCCATGCCAGCAGAATTGAAGTATGGAAATGAAGGGCACTCGTTGGACACCGACACTCCCAACCCTTCACACTATCTCCGACATTGTGCATATAGTTTACCTCGCTTCATTCTCCCTCTCGCTTTTATAACGCACAGATGTATCATCTCTCGCTTGGGCACAGTCCGAGCAGCCGATGTACGAGTTCTCGACAATTAACTAACGAGAGATTGACACAACTTATCAAATGATTTATACGTCATGGATCTCGGTATACGCTAACTTGGAATCATGTTTCGTGTTCATACATGAACAGGAATATCCAATGGATATTTCATGGAGTCATATCAATTAAATGAAATAACGCAATCAATAAATTGCCAAAAATTAATTCTTTACTATATTGTTGAACTTGTTTCTCATTAGTTTCAATCGATAGATAAATATTTTAACCATGGGGATGTCATTATATTTCTCTGAATGAATTAGGATTTCAGAGGGGTTACACGTATCCTCGAAATAGACAACGGAATTTCTGTGGATAGAATTTTGGAGGGGTTATAATATAATTGTATTGTTCTCGGCAAAGCGGGGAGATCACCGTGAAATGAATGCCTTCGAAATCAATGGCCTGACAGTTTTTGGGTCTTACAAAAGCTCGGAGTGAGAGGCGTGAGTATAGTACTTTCAATTTTCCATGAAGGAAAGATATTCCTCAGAACATACAAAAAGGAACCATGGCAATGCAACGTTTAACTGATACTCAGGGGGTTTGGCAAGCAGGCTGTATACAACTGCTAAATGAATGTCCTATTAGTACAAAAAAACTCACCACATATTCTTAAAACTTCGTCGTAAATTAAATTAATTAGTGAATTGAAATGGAAGAATCGTTACATTTTTTAAATCCTCCTTCCAGCCAGACAAAAATCTTTTATGAGCAAGTTATTCACGATGTTGATATTGTCGTGAACAGTCCGTATAATTTTTTTGACGGTTTGATTTATAAACAGATTTATGGTTTGCTGATGGGGTCCCTCCCTTGTACCTATATACGCATATATTGTAATGGTAAGCTAAGAGGAATATTGTTTAAAGAAATTGCCTTTTGAAGTTCCATTCTATTATCGTTACGTAGATGATGCTTTTATGTATTCCAGATCAGGAAATAGAGGAAATGATGAATGTTTTCAATGCGTTTCACTCGAGGCTGCAATTTACTTATGAATTAGAGAGAAATGGCCAATTACTTTTTTAGATGGAAAGATAATTAAGAAGAATGATGGACTGATTTTCAAATGTTATTCAAAGTCGACTTTGATAGGGAGGATGTTAAACTATTAATTCCAGTATCCAAAGACACAGAAGCGAACAGTAGTAATAAATTCGATTTTTTTACGGTGGTTGATGAGAGATTCTTTAAGCAAAACCTTTTGTTGGCCAAAAAGATCCTTATTTTTAACGATGATCCACTTAAATTCATTAATGGCATTATGGGGAAAAAAGCTAATGATTAGAGACAATCAGGATAAAAAAAATTGATGTCTGCTTGAGATGTTGATACCAATTGGAAAAGGACTTTAGCGGTTCCTTTTTTAGATCAATTAACTGGATCATTGAAAAACTGCTGTGGTGTGCATAGGTTGACGGCAGTTCCGACGGTGGGAAACAAACATTTCAAGTCCCGAGTGGTTTATAAAATTTCAGGTGGAAATTGCCGGAAACTTTATACAGGTCAAACAATGAGATATTTTAGTGATGTGCTACCCTGGTAGGAAATAAGGAATGGGCAAAGAGATAGGCGGAGGGTGAAAAAACACGTGAGAAGCCAGGGAAATTCTGCGCTATATCGATCTGGCTTGTCGGATCATGTCAAAAATACACCGCATAAATTCGATTTTAGTAAATCAACATTCATAGGCAATAGTGATCCTAGTTTTAAGTTAGATTTTTTGGAAATGTTCCATATAAATAAGAACAATAATATTACTATGAATTTTGTGACTGACGGTAGAAAACTAGGAAATGCGTATGATGTGCTAATAATCTAATTGTTTTTAGTCATTTTTCCAGATGTACCCCGGATGGAAATGAACATATGCGGTTAATATATTTATAAATTAAAAAAATAAATATGCCACATACGTTGCACATATATATCGCATACAACTTTTTTTGCCGCTGTTTGATTTCGAATGGAAACTTTGCAGTCCTTCGACTTTCACAGCCTCTAATTTCGATTGGAAATGATGTAGAATGGCCTGAAACGTAAAAATACGAAGTTTGGCGGCCACGTCTGTATGTAACCACGTCCACCGCTACCTTCCCGGTGGTCAATTTGTTGAAAACTGAGTAATTAAGGGGCTAAATTGATTCTAAAAAATCTGAAATTTTGTCAGATTATAGGTCTTAATAAGGACTAACTCTGTACAACATTTCAACCTGATCTATCTAATAGTTTTGGAGAAAAGGTGAATCGTTTTAAAATGGTTTTCTGCAAATATCTTCAAAACTAGTGGACCGATTTCGATATTTTTGTTTTCAAAATATTCATTTCGATGCCTCCTATCTAAATCAATTAAAACATACCCGTCCATACCAAGTTTTCGAGATACTCTCGTTTTTTCGTTTTTTCATAAAAAAAAACTTTTTAAACACCTTGGCTTGTGCAAAAATGGAGATATCAACTTGAAATTTGGACAGAAAATATGTATACCCACTAGGGTGGCCCATTTTATGGGTATTCCTGAATATTTCCGATTTCGTCTCAAAAAATGATTCTTCAGTTGATAAAATACCCCTGTGAATTTTTTCATATTTTTAAACTGCATTTTGATGGTTGCGCCGTGTGTTCAAAGTTTGACTGACATTTTTTACCTACTGGCAGTAGAGGTCATAAAACTTGGGTAGAAGTTAAATATCCTCAATGATACGCCCGTGTCAGGGAGTAAGTATGGCTCCGAGTGAGGGTTCAGGTGTGTCACCTAGGTAATTGTTTTTTTTTTGTATTCTTTAGTCTTTGATTATTCTCGATATATTGAGAATTGGATAGTCTTCATGGGCAAAATATATTTTTTCAATCTGAAGGATGTATGAAATTAATTAAAATGTTTCGAAAAATAATGATATAAAATAGAGTTGAAGGAAATAAGCATAATTAACCTTCTGAGTTGAATAAACGCACCCAGGATTCCTTCGGGTTAAGTTGGGTTTGTCTAATGCCTTTTTTGTTACAAATGTAGTTGACACTTCTTTCAAATATATGGGAAATATAAAATTCTCAATATATCAAAAATAATCAAAGAATAAAAAATACAAAAAACCAAAGAAAAAGAAGTTATTAAAAACTTGATACATGAAATATTGAAGAACAATTTTTCTGGCCTAATGAATGGAATCCCCTCTTCCACCACTCCCTGACATTATCGTGGATTTTCCTTGCCCCCTTCTGCCGCCTGAAGCGTATTACTGACGCACTACAGTCATCATAGAAGGTTTTCCTCATTTCTTATCGTTTTTTTATGAATGTCAAGAGTCGGTAAGAGTGCCCGGCGCGTATCTGGGAGACCCGGGTTCGATTCCCGGCTGGGTGAAGCGGAAATTTTTTCTCTCTAAATTCTAATTCTCTTAGAATTCTTTAATGCCTAAAGGAGGTTAGGCGGTGTTTGAGGTGAATTTGAGAGTGAATTTCTGTGGTTCCCGGTAGCTTAGTCGGTAAGAGTGCCCGGCGCGTATCTGGGAGACCCGGGTTCGATTCCCGGCTGGGTGAAGCGGAAATTTTTTCTCTCTAAATTCTAATTCTCTTACAAAATTTCAGCTAAATTTTAAAGCAGCTCTACGATGCGAGTTCAGTCCCTTCCCAGCGCAGGTTAATTCGGCAGGTTAAATTTTTTGCGTAGGCTCAATTTCTGTGATTACGACCGTTGTAAAAGCACAGCATGAGCCGGACACCTGTCTTTACTGGAAATTTAGGAATTATCTTTCGCATTTTTTTCAGAATTCAATTGGTGGGGAAGAAAATTTTTTTCTTTGAATTATTGTCAGATAGTTCCATAATCCATCAACCGAATCGGGATGAAAAACGGCCAGATACCCAGCGTGCTAGAGGCGTCTAAAAATCACTGAATTGAGTAGAAATGAGGATTTTCATTTTGATAAGTAATAAGTTTTCTGTTGAGACAAAAATTAATTCTGTTCTTAACCTCCCTCTGAACGGTTCACGGAGGGCAAACACCGAGGGATGTAATAATTGAGTCTTTAAATAATTATTGACACATTCGATCTCTACGATGCGGGTAAAAGTCCATAAGAAATAAAACTATATGGCGCAACCTTGAAAAATGATTCAAAAATTTTGAAAAAATTCACATGTACTTTCCATGTCATTGGTTATCTTTATCAAACACGAAAATTATGAAATTCAATTTTTTTTACATATGAGCCGTCCTAATTACCCACTCATAGGAAATATTCGAAACATTGGAATTTTGATAGCACCCATGGAGATGACAGTAACCATCTGTAATTTTTGGTGCTAGTTAGCGTTGTGAAGCTATAAACTTTTGTAATATTTCAGACCAGTCGGAAGCCCGCTATCAATGTATTGATGCCGAAAAAAAAGGACATCACTCAATGACATGCCCACTGTCACATGGTCCGCTGTCATATGCTCGCTGTCCCCTACTTGTTTATATGTTGAAATACATTAGTGGTATATGTTTGAAATATGCGATTTTGTACTTTAACTCTACATAACATATATGCGCTGAATATCGCAGTATGTATTTAATAAATATCCAAAATATATGTGACTTAGTTACAGGCATATATACGCCATATATTATGTATATATGTGCTTTAAATATTTCCATACATAATAACAAAATATCTGAAATATATGGGGCACTCCATGTCAATTCGACCGGTTTAAACCCTGACCATCTCAGATTCGTTCAATTTTTTTTTCATGATTCTAGTCGATAAAAAATCCACCCTAATTTTTTTTCAGATTTTTTTATCAATTCATTAATTTTTTATAATTTTTTGAAGTGGGTTAACGAAAACCCCATTTTAAAAATCTGAAAAAATTCACAATAATTTTTTGCTACCAAAAAGTTGTTTCAAGCAATTTTTTAGAGTGGAAATAGAAATAGTAGGTTATACGCTAACCCCATTTCTGTATGCGCTAGGGAAAAAATTACTTTGTGTCTACGGAATTTACGTTAACGGAAGTGCTGAATCCGAAGTCGATTTTTACAAGTTGTGGTCAGGTCTATTCATTTATAACATTTTAATGGTTCAATCGGTCATATCATAGAAATGGTTGCAGATAGAGAACAAGTTTCAAACAAAAGATGTTTGTTATGTAAAAATACACATTTTTTATTTTATAACTTTTTCTCCTATCTGCGATAGTTAAAGAGTTGTCATGGATGAGAGGGAAGTGAGCAGCACGTTACACCTTGCGCGGATGTTGGGGCGCTCCGATGCGTTTATTGGCAAACTCGATCGAGATAGAGGAGAATGGTTCAAACGAAAAATGTTTACTATTGAATTTTACATATAATTGATGATTTGCCATTCGATCCGTCAATTTTTTATGAATTTTCTAAGTTGATTGACGAAGGCCCCTACTGGGAAATTTGAAAAAAATTACAAAAATTTGATATCATCAACAAAGTATTTCACGGCATATTTTGGAGTGAACATGAAAATTAATCGTGTAATAGCTGCATTGATTCAAAAAAATACTCATTATTGTCAGATTATAATTTTTCGTGCAAATACCTGTTATTTCTATAAATTGAATTCCGCAGGATAAAATTCATATATTTTTCCATATATGCAAATTTTTTGTCATTGAGCACAGTGAATACCGCAAATCTATTTTTTCTGATAAAACTCAAATTCCTATGAAGTCGTACTGGAGAGCTTCCAGTCTTGGTGTTCAAAGTAGGAGACAATTATGTGAGTGGGGAAAAATTTGAGAAGCACAATCTAGTCAGTTTGTTTGAACCTCTTGTATGGAGATATTTCGTTAGAATTCACAAAAGATGTTGATAACGATAGTTGGATTTCGTTCTTGAGTTATAAACAAAAAAAAGCGCTTCTTATACGTGAACTCTAATAAGCACCAAAACCTGGCAAGACTACTTCGGATTACCCGACTTTGGCAACAGAATTGGGGAGTTTTTCCTCAATTTTTTTGAATAATTTTTCATTTATCTCGTTCGTATTTTTTTTAGGGCCTTGCCAGGTTTTTTTTAAGCTAGCAAGGCCACCAATAAAGCGGCGTTATTTGATTTTTCCTGCAAATTTAAAGGTTTTGCAAATTTCGGAACACATCCATAGAGTTTGCAAAACCTTCAAAAATGAAAAATTATGATAATTAATAATTTATAACTAAATAGCGGATAGAAATTGACTTGAAAAAAAATTCTGAACCGCAAAAGACACCTCCAGAAAACTTCTCGAGTTTGCAAGACCATCAGAATTTGAGGAAAAGGCAATAAAAATTCCCTATCTGACGAATTTAATAAGTAACCAAAAAGTTACCCATCAACTTTGTTTAAAAAAATTTCAGTCTGAAATTCAATGGACACCTCCAGAAAATTCTTTTCGAGTTTGCAAAACCATCAGAGTTTGACGAAAAAGCAATTAAGACACCTCCATTATCTAAATAATGAAGTAATTTAAAAAATGTCTTGAAGATCAACGATGAAAAAAAAATTCTGAAACTCAAGAGAAACCTCCAAAAAACTCTTGAAGAAATAGTATATTTCATCACTAGGCCGAAAAAAACTTTCCTGGCGAATATGAGGTAGAATCTATGATCTAGCAATCATATGAGCTAGAAAAGTTTTTTTTGGCCGTATGATGAACAGTATTTTTTGTTATGACGGCCGTAGGCAGAGATTCACGGACGTGGAGCGCTGCCTGACGGCCGGAATGACAAAAAAACAATTAAGACACCTTCATTACCTAATTAATGAATTAATTTAAAGAATGTCTTAGAGATTAACTTAAAAAAAAAATCTCAAACTCAAGGAATACCTCCAAAAAACTGATGGTTTTGCAAATTCGAGAAAAGTTTTTTGAAGGTGTTCCTTGAGTTTCAGAATTTTTTTTTCAAAGTTAATCTTCAAGACATTTTTGTAATTAATGCATTAATTAGGTAATGAAGCTGCCTTAATTGCTTTTTTTCCAGACTCTGATGGTTTTGCAAACTCGAGAAGAGTTTTTTGGAGGTGTCCCTTGAGTTTCAGAATTTATTTTTCAACGTAAATCTCTAAAAGATTTTTTCAATTAATTCATTAATTATGTAATGAAGATGTCTTATTTGATTTTCCTTCAAACTCTGATGGTTTTGCAAACTCGAGAAGAATTTTCTGCAGGTGTCCCTCAAATTTCAGACTTTAAAATTTTTTTAAACAGAAGTTGGTAGATAATTTGTTTGGTTAATCAATTAATTAGTAAGACAGGGAGTTTTTATAGTCTTTTCCTCAAATTCTGATGGTTTTGCAAACTCAAGAAGAGTTTTTTTGGAAGTGTCCCTTGAGTTTCAGAATTTTTTTTTCAAGCCAATTTCTATACACTATTTAGTTATAAATTATTAATTATTATAATTTTTCCTTTGTGAAGGTTTTGCTAACTCCACGGAAGTGTTCCGAAATTTTCAAAACCTTTAAATTTGCAGAAAAAATGAAATAATGCCTTCATTGGCGGCCTTGCTAGCTTCAAAAAACCTGGCAAGGCGATAAAAAACAAAAAAAAAATACAAATAAGAGAAATTAAGAATTATTATAAAAAATTAAGGAAAAACTTCTCAATTCTGTTGCAATATACCAAAGTCGGGTAATCCGAAGTAGCCTTACCAACTTTTGGTGCTTGACTCTAATGAAGTTTTTCTATTTAGGATAAAACTGAGTTACCATCTGTACTGATAAATTTGTTTACATGTTAACTGAAACATCGGTTCATTTATAAGTAATGACTATGATTGATCATTGCTGGAACACGAAATTTTACACAACCCAAAAAAAATAAGCACTCGACAAAAAATTATTCACATCTTATGAAGTTTTTCATGATGTGCTTACAACGATTTTCTTCACGTGGTTTTTCGTAACTTCTAATTTTTCTGCAGAACTCATTTAAATCGTTAATACGCAGGGAAACTTGAGTGAAATATCCAACAATTTTGAAGTTTTAGGGGTATTACAATTGATATCTTAGTAATGAGGATGTCAAAATGGATGAGGATATCTCTTAACATTTCCTTCTAAATCTTTCCATGTCCAAGATATTTCCGAAATAGTCCCACCATTCCAGTTCATGATCGAATTTTGATCATTGATTAAATTGTCGGCTTTTTCCTTATCTTTTTCACCGCGATTTTCTTCCATATCTTCAACGTTTTTTCCTAAATGGTAATTTTTTCTTAGTTGAACGATGCCGAGCATCTCCAATTTCAAAAAAATACCTTACGCGTATGGTTTTTACCATGCGCGCATGGCAAAAGCCATAGATACATGGCAAAAAAAGCCTTAGATGCATGGTAACCGTTACCTTGGATGCATGGTAATCAGGGTTGCCAGATTTTGGCGATTTATAGCCAAAACCTGTACAATTTTAAATGGGGTGACGTCACGATCTGGTAACACTGATGGTAATTATCATGTAGCGTGTGTCTAGACCGTGCCAATCTCCTACTTGTTAATGATTTTTTTAAAGGGAGGCACCATACAACGTCCCAAACTCGACAAAGTCGTTCCAAAAAATAGGCAAACGAGAATTGCAAACTGTTTGATTCAGTTTCTGATCAGTGTCCCATAGGGAGGAATGATGGAGTAATAATTTTCGAGGGCGAATTCTCATGTATTTCTTTCTATCTTTTCACTTGAGAGAAATTGTTCGACTGTGTACGCTCTAGCGGCGTCCAGTGTGCACTCCAAGACGAGAATTCTACGACTACGTCGGGTAAAAGTTTTTCAGAGGAAATGTTGATTTTATTTTCTAGGGGCGAAAGAGAAAATCTGAAATTGAGGTGGGGGCAGGGGTACAATGGAAACTTTCAACTTTATTGGTGATTTTACAGCATTCCCGATGTTGCGAGCTTATTGAAACCATGCTCAATGGAAAGAATCGAAAATTTCAGTTGAAAATACTTATTGAAGACCCATAAATATTGTTCATCTTCTCTGAAACCAAAAATTTCGTCAAAATAGAAAAAAAATGAGTTTTTGTACGTAATAACATTGAAAAATATTTGAAGAAAATTTCTTTCGGTCTTTCAAATTCAAAGAAACCGGAAGAGAAGCATCAGGAAAATGAAAAATTTTTAGAGAACAAACCTGGCCCAATAATTTGCAAAAATACCCATATGAATTTGGGAATGTTGTCAACTTTGAAAAAAAACTCTTTTGTTGTGGACCAACAAAATATTTAGGCATATCAAACTGAAAGAGCTAGTTTAAAACAGTAATTTGCAGTCATTCACCATTTTTCTTCCGAATGGAAGTTTTGTAATTCTGATTGTTTTTCGATTTCCTAATTTTGGGCGGAAATGCCTAGAAATGCCACGAAATATGAAGAAATGATGTTCTTAAAAAATGTCTATGTGTGTAAGTATGTATGCACATGTGTGTTCGTATGGCCAAAACTGTCCCCATAACTCGAGAATTATTAAGGCTGATTGCTAAAGATGCTGAAATTCTGGCTGCTAATTGGTACCACTGACACTCAGATTTGTGCTAAACTTCAGCTCGTTCGGTTGAGCGGCTCCTAAGATATAGCGATTCTTCGAGAATGGTTTTTTGCCGATATCTCTTGAACCTTTCGACCGATTCGATTTTTTAAATTCAAAATACTCATTATGAGGATACCTATTTAATTGGATTGAAAAAAGCCCATTACACCCGGAGCAATGTAGTTCTATTCTCGTTTTCTCAATTTTTCGCTGAAATTGCTTATTCGCACGATCACTTGAAAAATAATCAAGATAGAAACTTGAAAATTGGTATGATTTTAAGTCTTATGGTAACAAAGTTTGGGATTCTAGATAAACGAAATCGGACCGGTAGTTTCGCAAATATTCAACTTTGTATGTGAAACTCTTCTGCTCAATATCTTTACTCTTTTGCTCAGATCCAACAAAATATGGGTACCATCTCATTGAAATTTTTCGTGATACTAGCGCCACTTGCGGCCGGGGTGTTGATCTCCCTTTCATTATGTCCTTTTTCCTATGAGATTCAATAGTCTTTTTTTTCAATTCATTGTTCATAACCATTCTGATTGCATGAAGCAATGCAACTGATGGAAATAATATGTCCCAATTTATTAGGTGTGAATTTTTCATATTACAATAAATGACTTGCTCATGTGCTAATCACTGAATAAAATTTCAATCATAATTACAATCCAATTTCTTCTCGAACGTCACCCAGAGGGTCAATTTCGGGAATTCAATATTTGTTGATACTCTGGTAGAAATGCGTGCCAACACTGTTATAAATTTTTATAATTGGTGCACTCGGTAATTCAATTAATCTGCTGTTCATATCACTAATATAATTCCGTGCTTAGAATATCATCACCTGATTGAAAATCAAAGTTTAAAATGATAGTTTGACTTCTGCTCTGTCCTCTTTTGAGGATCTGAAATTCACGTTAATGATTCAGATAATGTTACATAAGTATCATAATGTTTATTCTTTACTGTTATTGAATATTAAGTCGGAACTTTTTTTAAAATCATATCAGAAATTTTGAATTTAATTATTATTACTATTTGCTCAAAGTGAAACAATCTATTATCATTTTCATTGTGTTACATTCAGATTCTTCTATACTTAACGTAAAAAATGTCAGTCTCTCATAACTATAACTTATTGATTCTAATCAACTTTGTTTGAAGAAAACTCCAGTAAACGCAACATTAAGAAAGTTTAATCACTCTATTTTTTCTGATCTAGATGATTTGGACGATTATAATTTGTTTATCAATTGAAAATACAGAGTAATTTGGTACAGAATATTCATCGTTTAATTGAGAATTCAAGTAACTTGAATACTTGAAATGTTCTTCTTTTCATGCTGTTCAAGAGGGTTGAATTTCATTAGATTTTCAGTGAAATTAGAAATTGCATGAATTTTTTCTCTCAAACTGAATTAAATGTCTGTTGCCTGAAAATTATTACTGAACTGTCCATGAAATTAAAATTTTTTTTCTAGTACTATAATTGCTATTGACCCATAATTATTAGAGAACATTTTTATCTTGAAAAAAAATTAAAGTCGACTTTCCGGAGTAGACTAATGAAATTGTTAGAAAATTATGATTTTTGTCATTCCGGCCGTGAGGCAGCGCTTCACGGATGCTCCGCTCCGCTCCGCGTGCGTGAATCTCTGCCTACGGCCGTCATAACAAAAAATACTCTTCGTCATACGGTCAAAAAAAACTTTTCTAGCTCATATGATTGCAGCCCTCGCCTTCGGCTCGGGCTACAAACTCATATTCGCCAGAAAAGTTTTTTTCGGCCTAGTAACGAAATATACTATTTCAAAGACCACGACCTTTTTTATTTAAATAATGCAATAGTAATCAATTTTTCACACTAAAAATTTTTTTTTTCTGAATTGTAACAAATTTGTCCCTTTTTCAGAATTTCACCAAAATTCTATTTCATAGCTAAAATAGTATATTTCGTAACGAGTGCAAAAAACATTTTTTCACGAGTTACGAACAATATTTTTCATCACAATGTGGCGGAAATTGGACTTTTAGGCACGCGGAGCGTGCCGAAAAGTTCACTTTTTGTCACAGCGTGATGAAAAATATGTTTCTGGAAGTTTGAACCATTTTTATTATTCATTCCTAAAAATGTTGAAAAAAATCAATTATTGCAGAGTCTCGTTCGAAAGACGCTGACTGACTATGCTTCATTTTTGAACTTTTCCTAGTCGATTCAATGAAGGAATTGGATGATTGAAAATCTGCAAATAAAAAGTGTTTTGACTTTTGTTTTACGGATAAATACTCATTGTTTAATACTCATTGATTTTAGGGCATACTACGTATTGGTTTCGGTAAGCAAAAACCTCGACAAACAATAAATGACTTGGAAAACCAGGAGATTGTTTTGATTCCACCTTTGACATTCAAATTATAATTATGAATCTAATTATCAATCATTTCAATTACTTTATCAGTTCTTAGCAGTTAAGGGAAGGTGTGGCAAAATAGACACCAGATTTAATAATGACTTGAAGTGGATCAAATCTATTGTTCCGACTTCATTTGAAGGTTATAAAAACAAACAAATTATTCTAAGACTACGTCGTAGGAATTATAAGGTAAAGGAAAAATGGGGTAAAATGGAAACTTTAATTTCTCCCTCAATTTTTTTAGTTTCAACAATAGTGATGCCGTCGAGACTAGTCGAGAATTATTTTGAAGAGATCATCATGGTCTGGAAAAACATCGAAAGTTTTGGAATTATCGCAATCTCGAAAGACATTGGATCAGTACATCTCGTCACAATTCCGGAACGATTTATCTTGCCTGGATCTCGAGATTTTCGGTTTTTTAAGTTCACGAGACAAGACGAGACAGATATCGAGACAAACATTTGAAAAACAGAAAATACTGAAACTCAGACATGATGGATTCTTCCAAGTTCGTGACGAGATGCACGGATCCAATTTCTTTCGAGATTACGACGATTCCTAAACTTCCGATGTTTTTTTAGACCGTAATTTTTCCAAAATAATTCTCGTCTAGTCTCGACGGCATCACTATTCAAAAATATTGTTCAATTTCTGAAACGCGAAAAAAAACTCATTGTTGACTTGTGTCGCTTCGTGACATAAAATTTTGTTCAGTACTTGTTGGGAAATTTCGTCCTTAACGTGTGGGGTTACATCACTCGCTTTCGGCTCATGCTGTAAACTCCACACACGTTAAGACGATATTGCCCCACATGTGCTGAAATATACTATTTCTTTTCTCATGTATCCTTTCCTCCCCCCATTGTTTTATGATGATTTCCTTTGTAAGTAGAAAAGTAGCCATCTTACAAATTTTACAAATAGACAAAAGGTTAGTTGTGTAGGGCGTGTAATTGTTTGTTGAAAAAATTTAATAATTTCAAAGTTATTTTCGTACTAAAATAGGAAATCCAAAGCTACTCTATATTTCAAGTTTTAATGTTCAATTTTAATAGAGTTGAAGTTTATTTGTTAATATCCCTTCCAAACCTAATTTCGCTCTATAAAAAGATGCCGACGCGATTCTGTTGGAAAATGTCCGTTAAAAATTTTCTTGATTAATAGTTGAAAAGGACCAATTTTTTCGGGTGCCCATTATACTCTAATCTTGAATAATTTTTTCGTTATGAACTTTGCCAAAAAGCAATTTCAAAAAATTCGATTATTTATTGGCTAACGAAACAATTTTCGAAAATTAGAATATTAAAAAAAAATTCTATTTTGCAAATTTTTCGAGTGTCCATTCTGCTCCAGATGTCCATATTGCCCCACCCTTCCCTATCACTGACAAATAACTTCCAAATCAACTTATTAGAAACTAATACATGTGTGGAAAAAATGCACTGTTATATTTAGTGTATCCACGGTGTTTGTTTCTTATTGCTGAACATTGGCTTTGGAATTTGCGCGCATTTTCTTAAAACATTGATGCGCCATCGTTTACACTGCCACCTTACGGTATTTCTCCGTAACCTTATACTAATCAGCTGATGTGATGCCCAGTTACATTTGATTAATCGAATTCGAATGCAAAGTAATCGATTATCTCCATGAAATCCGCCATGTTCAATTAATTGCCCATGTCATTTATATATAAGGAAAAAAATGTCGTTCATGTGAATCTGCCGTGAAAGTTAAATCGTTTCGACTAAGAGCCGCTATGTTCTATTTCTCGATTGAATTCGATTCGATCCATGTCATGTCTTTTTTGGATAATAGGATAAGGAAGAGCTGCCATGTTCGATTTCTCGATTGCATTCAATTCGACCCATGGCATGTCTTTTTTATATAAGGAATATAAGGATTGCCGTTTTTTTATTTTTTTGGTAGGAAGTCACATTTGCGCACAATAATATGGGTAAAAGTCAGGGAAATCTTTTACAGCTTTGGCTTTTAGTAAGGATTTTCAAGGAACAGTCTTATATCAAATTTTAGGTCGATACATTTGATAATTCTTGAGATGGAACAATTCCTCCAAAATTCTTGAGAAAAAAAAATTAATGCATCTATATTTATTTATTTTTATTTATTTGATAATGCTTCTGAGGAGACCTACGTTGCTCCTATAGCATGGGGGGTTCTACAATTGTTTAGATTACAATAAATATACAGTAAAAGTGGCGGCGGCACTGTGGCGTAAGACATACAAAGATAAAAAAGGAAAAATAAAATAAAATAAGTGGAAGGTTACATTAGTTACATTAGTTGTGTTGGTAAAGCGTGTTCATAGTGTCATTTCACAACGTTGGAGGATAAAATATAATGAGGATAGAGTACAGAGAGATAAGCAATGGGTCTTAAGCATATACATTGGGCTATAGTAAATTCAAGAACGTGGTGCACAAGCAAAGTACATTGGTTGAACCAAAAATTTCCAGTCTCCAGCAGGCAGTCATTTGGGTGTGTATAGTACGGTGGGTTAAGACTTCTAGCTTGGTAGCTGGAGACTAGCAGTGACATTTGGTAGGACGCCTGTTTGCACATTCCTTCTAGATTTCTGAGAGATAAAACCCAAGCTTCGATCTGTAAACTACTAAAAGAATGAATTAGAGCATTCAGAGTTATGACCCTATTGTATACTCCCGAAGGGAGAAACATTGTTGGGAAAAATAGAAAATCGCGTTGAGGCATCTGGGGTCGCTGTTGCAGAATAGGTTGGTAATGATGGTGAGTTCACTCAGCCCAGGTATGATATGGAGAGCCAGAAAGTGTTCTCTGAGGGATGTGTATAGAGGACAGTGGAAGAGGATGTGCTGGATCGTTTCGTATGTGTAAATGTGGAGGGAGGAACAGTATAGACAGATTTGGGAGGGGTGGATCTTAGAGTAACCGTTTTTATGGAAGAAGGAGCAGAAAAAGTTGTTTGCGAGCCTCAGTTGGGCAATTGATCGCTTCAAGGACAAGGGGAGGCGTAGGCCGAGATAGTGAGCAGGAGGTTCATAGAGGGATCTGGGGAGTATCAATTGGGAGGAGGAGGACGTCTGGTATCTCAAGAAGTCTTCCTGCCGCAGACTGGCCTCAAATCTTGTGAAGATGGAGTTCTCGCGAGCAGCCCAGGTCTCAGGTTCCAGGTTGTCCAGAAGGTCTTCTGCATTGTGGGAGCGAAGAAAGCCTCGAAAATGTGTCATCCAGTTGTAGCTTGTGGTCTGCTCGATATTTCTCGACAATTCCAGCAGTCTCAGCATGCATATTCTTGGGTGTTGGAGAGGATCCATCTTCAGTACCTTAATGAACCACCTCCAAGTAATTTTCATGGCGCTGAAGGCTAGCTTGACTGAGCCAATCTCTAACCTCACCGCCCAATTCGCTGTGTTCCTTGGGAGTCATAGTAGCCGTTTGTAGAAGTCCGATTGGATTACTTCGATTTGTTCCAGGTTTCCCAGACCCCATGATGGTACGGCGTACAGGAGGGTCGAGGTGACCAAACTATCAAAGAGCCTCTCGAATGAAGCCCAGTTGTCACAACCTGATCGTTGGAGGAGGGCTAGGGTACTTGAAGTGGCGGTTTTCGCCTTACCTATGGAAGCTAGAGCCGCAGAGTTCGAGCGGGCAGTGCTCGTAATGAGGACTCCCAGATACGTGTATGATTTGACGATTTGCAACGAGGTTCCACCGTACATTGTGAAACGAGGGTCGATAGCCTTGGACCTGCCAGCAGCTTTGAAAATCATGATTTGGGGTTTGGATGTATTGACAGCCAAACCTTTCAGCTCACAGTACTCGTGTAACGTGTCAAGTAACGCCCTAAGTTTCACGTGTGTGTCGGCCAGGAGAACGGTGTCATCAGCAAAGAGTTGCATTATTATATCTGTGTGCCCATCAATGTTCACTCCTGAGAGTCCTCGGGTACGGAAGAATTTCTCAAAGTCGGCGACGTAGAGGAGAAAGAGGAGTGGGCTAAGAGTCTCGCCCTGGAGCACACCCTCAGACACCTCAAAGACGTCCGACAAAGCTTCGTTGCTACGTACTCTGATATTGGCCTGAGAATAAAGGGAAATCAGGATGTTAATTAGTTTCGAGCTGACACCCAATGACTGGAGATTTTGCCAGAGTTTGGCATGTGGGATGCTGTCAAAGGCTCGTTTAAAATCAACGAAAATTGCGTATACTTCTCTCGATTTCAATCTCAATTGGAGATGAATAGCGGACAGGAGGCAGAAGATAGCATCGGTACAGCTTCGACCTTTCCTGAACCCATGCTGGGATTCCGGTAGACTTCCTCTGGATTCAGCCCACTCGGTCAGTCTTCTTCTCAAAATTTCCGTGAACAACTTGGTGGTCGTATTTATCAGGGCAATGCCCCTGTAGTTCCCAGGGTCCTCTCTATCTCCTTTTTTGAAAATCATTGTAAGAACAACGTCCGCCCAGTTGCTAGGGACCTTCTCCTGGAGGAGAATGTTGTTGAAGAGGTTGAGTAGATGTATTTTCCAGCCTGGGGTCAGCGCTTTGAGTGTCTCATTTGTTACTCCGTCTAGACCAGGAGATTTACCGTTCTTGAGGGCCTTAATGCACCCTTCTAGTTCCAGAAGAGATATCTCATGGTCTAGGTCATGAATAAATAGTGGAGGTTGGTTCTGGAACATTGTGTTCCTAGGAGGATAGACTTCGCGGTAGAAGGAGTTCCAGATCTCGACTGGGAGACCGCCATCTCTCCATCCAGTGGGGGGTCTACATTTACTAACTGCTTCCCAAAAGTCCTTAGGGCATACGAGATTGGCGAAGGCGTCGATGATCAGTCTGCTGTAGCTCTTCTTTTTGTCGTCCAGTGTTGTTTGGTAGGTCTTTTTTAACGTACTCAGTATCAGTTTGTCATGTGGGTCAAATTGTGATGCGAAACAGGCTTTAAGGGCCTGTTTGACTCTCGTCTTGAGGGTGTCGCACTCCGGGTCAAACCAAGGCTTGTTCCTGTGGGGGGCGTGTGGAAGTGAGGTGTTCCTCTGTTTTGCCTGCTTCACTAAACCGATTTCACTTGCGGCGTGCCATATGGCTGCCACGAGCTCATCATATGCTACCTGGGGGTCTAAGGGTAATTCGGAGTTGGGGATGGTAGATTGGGGATGAGTAGCGAGTAGGGTACTTTTAAAAGCCTCGAGGTGGCCTGGGTTCCAGATGATTCGGGGGGGCGGTGGGACTTGCTGAAGGGGAAGGGCAGGCGCTACCGTAGAGGATGGGAGGGGAGACTCACTCCATAGGTCCAGGATCAGGGGGAAGTGGTCTGAGGAAGCAATCTCGGAGAGGACTTTCATGTCTTTAATCAGGTCTAGGCTGTGTGAGGAACACCAAATTGTGTCGTTTATAGATTCGCCATTTCTTGAATAGGTAAAGTGGACAGGGCTATCGCTTTTCGTTCGTCCGTTGATTAAGGTTAATCCAACCTGAGTCGCCAGGTTTAGTGTCTGTGTACATCTCTCGTTGGTCTTGCTATCAAGCGTTGATATCTCCGGGGACAAACTGGTACCTTAGAATATGAGTTTTTCAACCTCTACCACTTGTACCACACGCGCGTTCCAGTCACCTCCGATAATTAGGGGTAAGTTTCCTTCTGCTAGCGTAATGTCCTCTATCGTTTCCTGGAGCATCGAGATAGCGTAGGTGTAGTCGAAGGCTCTGTCCGAGCGGAAATACACGAGGCCCAGCAACAGTGTAGATTCATTGCAGGTTATTTTCAGGAATATCCACCAAGGGGAAGATTCCAGGGGTTGTGCTGAGAGCGTCGGTAGGTCCTTGACGGCGATAAGGAGGCCTCCACTGCCTCTGCCTTTATCTTTATCCTTCACCGCGTCCGTCCAAAAGCAGGTATACTTGTCCAGGAAGGCTGGGGGGGGATTAGGTGGGGTAAGTTTCATGGTCTCCGAGATGCAGAGTACATCCGCGAGGTCCAGCACAACCAGGTCCTCCAGGTGGGAGAATCTATTGACATTCCAAAAACCAAACGAAAGTCCCCTGGGAGCCGGCGGTTCGGCAGGTGGTTTCAGTGTTCCAGCGCATCTTGGCCCCCGGGGTGCTGAAAATTCTGTTGCGTGGCTGAGTGACTGGGATGGGGACTGGCCGAGGGGTCAGTTGAACCAGTTATTTTCGGAACAGTATTATTTGATGTACTTCTGCTTTTCTCCAGCAACTTTTTCCTTTTGTTCCAGACGTAGAGAGTACCATCAACGGTGAGACGCTGATATCCTATCTTTGCAATACGGCCGCTTTGTCGATGGGTTTTGGCAGTATCTCGGATGCATTTGGCGATCTCCCGCTCCCCCCGAGTGAGGTCGTTGTTTATGTAGATATCTTTAGGGTGGTGCTCCTTCATTGCAGTCCAGATAACTGATTTCTCCTGGGTTGGGTCCAATTCCACTTGTGTCAGGTGTCTTCCACCCCTCCTCGATATTGTTCTTGCTGAGCGTATTTTAACACTGATGGCTAGGGCATTTACAAAGAACGCCTCCACTTCCGCTTTCGCGTTGCTGGAAGTAGTACTAGTGAACAAGCCAGAAATGATTATGTTGTTTTTTTTTGATATCTTCTCCAGATCCTCCAATCTCTCGTCCATCAAGTGAGGAATGTCTGTGGATTCAGACGCTTTTTGAGCCAAAACTGCATTGATTCTCTCGTCAACAAGTGAATTAATCTTGGCAGTCAAATAGGCGTCATCGGGTATAGGTGTGTTTGCAAGCTGAGTTTTAATATTCCCAACTTCTTGTGAGAGAGAGTCGTATTTCCCGTCGAGTCCTTCCTGGACTTCCGATATTTGTATTTGTATCTTGTCTCTAAGTTCATCGAACTTTACCTGTTGCTGTATAGACGTGGCTGTGATGAGTTTTTCGATTTTGTCAAATTTTACGCCATTCTCAGCTCGAAGAGCTTGGAAATCAGCTCTCGATTCCTCTCTCCAGGACTCCAGGGACTTCAGGATAGCCTCCATGTCTTTTTTTTCACCTGTTTCTGTTTTCAGGGGGGAGGTAGAGCAGGTAGACAGGACCGGGTCGAGTGGAGGTGAGAGTGAGGGCGGCAGGTCGTCCTCGGGCACAGTTATATGTGTTTCTTCCAGAATCTCGCACCTCAGTCCGGAGTTTTCCGGGGTTTTGGGGGAGAGGACAAAGATTTTGGGGACCTTTGGTTTTCTCGGTGATTTCTGGGGGCTGGGTGATTTCTCCTCGATGTTTCTCTTCCTTTTAACGTACTCGTCCAGTGTGTTGGTCGATGCTGATTTGAGTTTAATCCAGGATTGGGCAGTTGATGGTTTACCCTTCGAGTTTCTGCTGGTAGGGTCTTTTATATCGGCCGTTCCCCCCCAGGTTGTACGGAGAGGGCTCGCTGGCCCAGAGATATCGCTAGCTACCTTTGACATCGACGAGAGCGGGTCCCAGACCCGCTCTTTAGCTAACCTATACAGCAAGTCCAGATTAAAATACAGGAAAAAACATGAAAAGGATCCACCGGAGGGTGAGAATTATTAACTGTGTGTGTATCAACCACCTCGAAGCACGCCGCAAAAGCAGTACAAGAACCAAGTCAGACAAAAGCCACTCAGAACACTCAATTAAAACACCACTTCACAAAACACGTCCAGTCACAGTGCCGCCATGACAGGTCCCCTAATGCATCTATATTTCACCGTTCATTTTCACATCAATATAACTGAGAAAGCCATATAACATGAATATATGTTTTTTCAAATTTATCTTATAGAAATAGGGGAAAATGAGACAAAGCTTAGATAACCGCCGTCGCACCCCACTCGCGTGACCACTACTTTTTTCAGATTTATTTATTCTAATAATTGCTGTATTCTGACTAGATGACTTACGAATGGTCATCATGGGAAGTATGATTTTTTCATAAATAGATAATAGCTAACGATATATGTCATGAAGTATGAATGGGATTGGTTTCAATATTTTCAAAAAATGGTAATCCTTATGCCCTCATTTTTTGAAAACATACATTGGGATCCATTCGAAAGCCGACTACCGTAAGTGTCCCAATTGCCGCACGGGACCCTTTAGCATTTATCACATATTCACAGTCATCATGTGCATTTCATTTTGTTACATGCGATTGTCCAATTATTCCCCTTCAAATCACACTATTGACGAATGTTCCACGAGTTTCATACAATTATTAGAAATTAATCTACGTAAGAGTACCCATGGCTGGTCTCTGAGCTGGTGGTTGTGTAGTGCGCGAACGTTAAAAATCATCGATATTGCGTAAGGATCAAACAGCAAAATGTAAGTGAACAATTGATTTTGATAGGTCTCTAGTAGTTGAGCAACAAATTTGGAAAAAGCTGAAATTAAAAAAAGAGAAAAATAATTGTTTTTTATGGAGGAAATATTAAATCCGGCATCTCGGACGACTGAATTCGCGGTTGGAGGAGTTCCCGCACATGTGATTTCCAACCCTTAACCTCAATGTTTTTTTTCTGTCAGTTTCTTTGCTTTCATAAAGATATATTATTTTCTGAAACTCTCGTGCATTACATAATGAAAAAATTATGAGAATAAAAATAAAAATAACGAATATAACAAATTCATCCATTTTTTTGAATCTTCTAGGCCTGGAAATACAGAAAAAAAAGCCCGCAAATAGACCAATGAGGACTTGCGGAAATCTCTGAAGACTGTCAATTCCGGAAGGACTCTGGGATGAAAAAAAGAACTTTTAGATAAAAGTTATGGAGACGCTAACGATTCTCACAGCCCTCCCGAAAAAATCCCTCTAAATGAACCATAAACTCAAATATTTTATTGTCTCAACGTTTTTGTTTGTCTATTATTGTGTTGATCACAGTTTATCATTATTGAAATAGTAATAAAATTACACTTAATATACTTTTTACAACTGATTTCCTATATTTCTCTGCCTCTATTTCACTGTGTCCGAGAATCGAGCACACGATATCCGGCAACCTGGATAGGTCAGTTTTAGTCGTCCGAGAACTCGACCATAAGGGCTATGATGGTTTTTTTACGAATATTTATCGAATTCTTCGGAATTAAAGTTGAAATCGAATGTCTTTTTGTCAAGAAATGATCAAAGATGACTCATGAACCTTCAGAATTCATAATTACAAAAAAAACACAAATTAAACGCTATTGTCTGGTAGAATATTCTTAACCGTGCGGCAATTGGGACACTCACGGTACCAATGGAACTGATGGAAATAAAAATAGGAGAAAAAAATACTTGGAGAATAGCAGTCATATGTAATCTGTTAAATGACTTCTATCGCGCTGCTCGTTGTCTTCGAAGTGTATAAAATTATAATTTTCCGCACACACAATTTTTTGTAATACCTGCCTAATTGACTGTTTGGGTGCTAGTGAGAGTGAAGTGGTGACGAAAAACATTTTATGCATACTAAACCGTCCCGAATAGTCAACTTTTCAGGCACCCTAGTGGAAAAACCTAAGGCAGAGGCGTAACACGCCTGATCAGAATTTCGGATCGGACTTGATCAGTTTCTGATCAAGACCTGAACAGAATTTCCACTCGGGTATGAGTCAATTTGAGAGTGAAATTCGTAAGTGTCCTGGTAGCTCAGATGGTAAGAGCACCCGAGGTCTGCTTTTGGCAGTGAAAGCGATCGGTCGCAAATTACACTAGCGTCGAACACCTTACTATACCATTTCACTGCTCAGAACAAATAAGTTTCTCCCGCGCAATTTTGCGCTGTCCCATCTAGTGTTGTTAAATAGTTCAAATAAACACACATAAGGAGTTACTAAATATTAAGTGTCTTAGCTAATTGCTTAAAACAAAGACACTTAAAACAAGACATTAACATATTAATTACTCATCTATAATGAGTTCAAGAGGTAGAGGCCGAGGCCTCTCCCAGCAACTGGATCATTCTCAAAGAGATCGAAAACGCAAAGGCACTGATACCACATCACCGGATCAACCGGGTAATAATAATAAAATTCATAAACTGAGTATAACTGACGCTCGACTACAAAAAGAGCTGAAAAACATAAATTTACTGTGTGGTAAACCCAATAAACTCTCTGGTGTACATAAACCCAACACCAGTCAATCAATGCGAAGACCCAGTCTGGATCCAACAGATTCTTCTCTGAATATTACACAAAATTCTGAGAATGAAAACGCTAATACGGAGAACCAGGAGTCATGGATTTCCCCGAGAAAGAAGAAAACAAAATCACCGAGGCGAGCTAAAAATAGCTCTCTTCCCTTCAACGCTGAGGACAAGCAGAAGGTGACAATTCCGAGAGTGAGATGGAGCACGACAACTCCGATGGCGAGCAAACCCAAACACAACGATCAACGCAGAAGGCTAGTAGACAAAGCCCCCCCCCCCCATCCATTCGATTGGGAAATCACTGAAAGAGATAGCAGATATTATAATCCAAATCGGAGATAAGGTAAAAGATCAATTTCACCTTAAACAACCCAAGGACTCCAATTACGTCACGATATTCACTAAAGAAATCGATTTTTTTAGATCCGTTAAAGAAACTTTAAATAAAGCGAATATCGAATATTATACCTACACTCCTAAAACTGAAAAATTAAAAACAATAGTTTTGAAAAATCTATTTGGTAATTTTACCGACGAAGAAATCTTAAAAGAACTGAAAGATCTTAATTTAAAAGATGTAGAGTTATTGAAAGTAACAAAAACTGTCTTTAGCAAAAACAAAAATTATTTCGGTTATCTCGTTCAAACAACCGCTAATTCTAATCTCACTCAACTAACTAATACAAAGACTCTCCTTTATCAACGAATTCGCTGGGAAAAAATTCATTATTTCAATGTCGAAGATGCCAACGTCTAGGCCACTCTAGCGCGGGCTGTTCTCTAGGTTTTCGTTGTGTCGAGTGCAGTGAAAACCACAAGCCCGGGGAATGCACCCTTACTAAAGATTCCGATAAAAAACTATTAAAATGCGCGAACTGTCACAACAATGGGCATCCAGCCAACTACAAAGGTTGCCCTTATTATAAATGTGCGCTTGAAATAGTTAAACAAGATCAACAAACAATTAAACTAGCTAAAAATGCAAAAGTCCAATTAATAAATATTGGGATATGGGTAAAAGTGGATAAATAAATGTAGTAACGCAATGAATACTTTTAGCTTGAACTCTTTATTATTGGCACGAGGAAGGCACGACTGTACTAGAGGACCGTTGTCCAGAGACTAAATTCTAACTATTTGAAAAACCTTTACTGAAGGAAAAGCAAGACAAAGTTTATGACTCCAGAGGACAGAGTTTCCTTTGAATTTCTACATGTGGTAAGGATTGCAACGCTCTCGAGTTCGGAGCACAACGGATCATAAATTAGTCCTTTTCTGGGGACTTTCCCCAACACGTCATAAACCTTGTCGAGTGATTTTTGAAGAAAAACAGAAGAGCTGTGTTCAAATATTCCAACAATAAATAACAGAATCACCCCTGGCGTGTCATTTGCTGAAACCACCAAAATTAAAAAACGAATTGACCCTCAAATCAATTCTCAAACAATTAATTCTTCTCAAAACAAATCATCTCAAGTTCGAATGAACACATATTGTGAAAAAACTCAAACACCGCAAAACGATAATCAAACAGAGACCCCAGCATGGGCAACTGAATTCCAAAATAATTTACTGTCGATAATATCAAATAGCTTAAAACCCCTTAAAGATCAAGTAGATTCCAACAAAAGGAATATCGACAAAATCTTGACACATCTCAAATTAAATGGCGGCGACGACAACTAATTCAAATCAGGAAAATACAGATGACTCCAAAATAATTCAGGGATTAAACATAATCTCAATTAATGTAAACTCACTAGTACGAAGCCAAAGAAGATATTACCTTCAAACATTTTTGGACAAAAACAATGTAGATTTAGCACTCATTGGAGAAACGAAATTAAACAGTAACCACATAATTAAGTTTGACAATTATAACATAATTAGGAAAGACAGAAGCAATTCCAAATTCTCAGGTGGTACTGCCATAATTATTAGAAAAGATATCGAGTATACGACGATCAATTATCCAAATTCAATTAACAACTTAGATCTAGAATACACGATTATAAAAATCAAAACTCTTGAATCTAAAACATTGTACGTCATCAGTGTTTATGCCACGAATGCAGATAAACGCAGACATATTTTTCTTGATGAACTTAACCATTTATTTAATGAACTGAAATTATTTAATAACGATATATTCTATATCATGATGGGTGATTTAAATGCCAGAAATCCAGTCTATGGAGACAGCACTCTAAATGAAAGAGGTCGCCATCTTCGCCACTGGGAGCTAGCCAATGAATTAAAATATAAATTAAATATCATTCCACCTCATGAGTACACGTTTATCTCGGCTCAATCGTTCCTGGACTACGTCCTTATTGACTCAAGACTAAACATCGACAATTTGAGAGATGAGAAAATCCATACCCACATATATGACAGCGATCATAAAGCACTTGTAGTAGTCCTCTCGTTGGATTACTCACTGAGCATAAACATTTCTAACAATCAAAGAAACGATTATTTAATTTATAAACAAACTAACTGGGAATCTTTCACTAAATTTTTACACGAAAATTATGAAATAAATATCCCAGACGACAGGAATCTCACAAATTCAGAATTGGATACTTACATTAAAGAAATCTCAGATTACATTACCTCTGCTATAGACTCCAAGGTCCCAAAAGGTACACGTAAAGGTAATATTTATAAATACAAAAATAAAAAAATCACCAAATTGCAAAAACTCAAATCTAAATTATTAACAATCTATAACAAAAAGTTAAAGAGAGACCCGAATAGGCAAGAACAAGAAACCCTACTCGTTTACAATACAATAAAAAACTGTAAGAAAAAACTTAATTTTGAATTTGCTTCCGCGGTTGAGAAACACTGGCAGAACATATATTAAAAAATCGATTTTAGAGATACCGAAAGATTCATGCCGACAATCAATAATATTTTCAGACCTAAAAAAAGGCAAACTATCAATGAATTACGAATACAAACAAATAATGAAACATTGATTAATGAAGCCGGATGTGACATTAGTAAAATCCCTATAAATAACGACGAATTCATTATAAATGAAGCACAAGATTTAATTAATATTCTTGGTGCTCACTACCAAAGAGTTAATTCACCGCGATATTTAAATGAAAATACCAGACTCAAAGAATTAATTGACAATAAAATTCAAAATCTCACAGATGAAATGTTTAAAGATATTGAAAATAATACGACAGTTACATCTTTCGACAATACTCATAAGGCTTCTAATGCTCGTACGACTTCATCAGTTGAAAATTACTTTACTGAATTTTCAACAGTTAAAATCATCCTAAAATATCTACCCAACAAGATCTCAAGTGGGATAGACAAGATTCCTTCTATAATTATTAAACACCTCCCAGACGTGATGATTGTTGATCTCGTTAAAATTTTCAATAATGCATTAAATAACAATTATTTTCCATCACTATGGAAAACAGCATTAGTTGTACCTATTCATAAAAAAGATAAAAATACTACTGATCCAGCCAGTTACAGACCTATCAGTATGACTCCAGCCCTGAGCAAAATATATGAAGCAATTATAAACAATGCAATTCTAGCACATGATAGCTCCTGTAAAATCATTCCTGATAACCAATATGGCTTCAGGAATAATCATTCCACCTTGCACGCAGTCAACAAACTGCTAAGTGACCTCCAAGAACAAATTTTTCATTTCAAAATGGTCGGTGCTGTCCTTTTGCACTTGGAAAAAGCATTTGATTCGGTGTGGATTAACGGATTAATTTATATATTAATCAAAAATAACTTTCCTAAACATCTTATTAAAACCATATGGAATATGATCCATGACAAGAATTTTCGAGTTATGGACCAAAATAAATCATTGAGTCCACTATTTCAGATCAAAGAAGGATTACAACAGGGAACAATCAATTCCCCCTGTTTGTTTTCAATATTTACTGCACACATGATTGATGCCTTTGAATTTAATAAAAATAATGACACCTACTCTTTAGCTTATGCGGATGATCGCATCATATATGTAGCCGGAAAAAATGGTACAGAGATCTCTGACAAACTTAATATCTTAACTAACAAAGTCAACAATTTATATTCCGCATGGAATCTAAGAGTGAACCCACTGAAAAGCGAAACAATTCTGTTCCGAACTCCTCTGATTCATATGTCAACAAAGAAAAAAAACTCAATTAAAAATTTTGAAATAAAAATAAAAAACCCTGACACTGGAGAAGAAACAATAATTCCCAGCAAAAACACGGTAAAATATCTTGGTGTTCATATTGATTATCTAATTCGATGTGCATCCCACACTGATATTCAATTGGAAAAAGCCAGAAAGAGATATAAATCTCTTGGTTTCTTGTTCCACAACAAATATATAAACAAAAGAGCTAGAATTATTTGTTATCTTCTCCTGATAAGACCTTTGTTGACCTATGGCCTGGAGGTCTTATGGAATATGGGCTCATATCAGATGGAACGGTTGAGGATTTTCGAAAGAAAATGTTTGAGAGCATGTCTCTTCATGTACAGATCACCTCATTCTAATTATTAACGCAATGTTAGTAACAAAAGTCTTTATGATAAGGCTAATATTCCAAGGATCGATAATTTTGTTTTGAGATTAACGAGAAATTACTTTAATAAAATTAAATACATTAAAAATGACACAATAAATGTGGAGATGTGGAGATGTCAAACCATAATATTTCACCCTCTACGATAAAATGGGTTTGTTCCAGGACGAATGGAACAAACCCATCATATATCATCTGCGAAGACAAAAAAGACAAAAAAATCCCCATCGATGATTTCCTCTCGAAGGCCCTTATCTATTGTAGAGATATTCCACAGGTGGATGAAGATGACTTCTATAGGGTAGATAATAAATATTGGTGGCTAAACGCTGATGACAAATTTATGAGAGAATTGTCTGCACGTCAAGTATTATTTAAGGAAAGAAATAAAAATTCAAATAATAACCGACGAGGGTCGAGATTTACCAGGAATAATTTCCGTCCACCATAATTTATTTAAAACCGAATATTTAAATATCTTCTTAGTTATTTACTGAAAAATAAAAAGAAAAAAAATATACTCTTATCTATACTTACCATAGGAATACATTTGTCATCTAAATGACTAACTAAGGAAAAGACTGACTAATAATGGCAGTCAATGATTTATAATCTTTTTTATAGTAAAGCTTTAAACCACTCAAGAGAATCAAATAAAGGGAGGCAGTTTAACCCCCCTTTTTGTTTCTCAAATCTATTACATGAGCCAATTTTAAAAAGACTCATCACAGGTAATTTAAGCAATTACTTCTTTTTCAAAAACCCCCCTGCGGATACACTGTTATGCCCTTTTTTTTCTACATATAGCATTTGTTATATTTAATAATTTACTTTTTTTTAGGCACGCGAAAATTCATATCGAATTTAAATTCAAACAGCATTAACAAATGCGTAAAAATTCCGTTAGGAAAAATAATTTTATTAAGAAATTACAACATTATTAAAAAATTAAATGCGAGAGTCACTAATGGACCAAAGATTTAAATACAAATAAAATAGCGATAAAGAAAGTTTTTCTATCCTAGTTTTTAAGCCTTGTAAATATATGTAAATAATGACTGTTGAATAAAAAAAACTTTGGAAAACAAAAAAAAAAAATAAGAGCACCCGACGCGACATTGGGAGGTCCCGAGTTCGATTCCCGGCTAGGAAGTTACTAATTTTTTCTCTCAAAAAATTAAATTTAATTAATGCCTAATGATGGAAGGCGGACAAACCCTAGTGGAAAAACCTAAGGCAGAGGCGTAACACGCCTGATCAGAATTTCGGATCGGACTTGATCAGTTTCTGATCAAGACCTGAACAGAATTTCCACTCGGGCAAGTATCACAAAAAATGTAGTTTCATGCTCATTTTTCAAATCTTTCGTTGCAATTATTTGCACACATGATAACTTCAGCAATAATCGAATTAGAAACTTGCAATTCGATGGGATGTTATTTCTCATAGTAGGGGCATTCAACGCTATTTCAACGGGGGCAAAAAAAATGTTTTTTTTTTTAATTTCATGTATCACAGAGGGAGATTCTATTAACAGCCCATTTCTTTTTCTTTTTTTTTTGTTAAAATTACAATAATTGTAAAATTCCAGTGAGTAACGAATAAACACGCTTTTGAATATTTATACCCCAAAAGTTATGCATTTAATCCAATTTATTATTGGGAAAGGATGATTAGTTATGTAAAAAAAATAGACGCATAGCGAACGTGGAGGGCTGCCAGAATGACGAAAAATAATCGTTCGCTTTTGTGCAACCTTGAGATCTTTGAAATTATGCTTCCGACTGAAGGTTTCAAGATATGATTATTTGCTGAAGCCTTCCAAGCCAGATATTCTTTCTTTAATCTCAAATATACAAGATTTTTCATTCTGATAGATTGAAATATTCAAAATAAAATGGTACAAACCTGAACATCTATTGATTTTTATATTTCTTTTTTCGACCAGACAATCATTAACAATTGAGAAGTTCGAGATCCGTGAAAAGTGATTCATAATGAGTCAGAGTAGTGTTGCCCACAAATTTTCTTTTCTTTTAAGAATAGAATTATATTTCAAATATATTTGAATTATTGGTGATAATATAAATGAATGCATATTCGACATATTTTTCTAATTTATATTTTCCAAATATTCGTAAATATTTGCTCCATTTGACGCGCATATATTTCATATATAAATAACATATATTTTCAAATATATATTTTTTTATAGTGGTAATACATTTCACACATGTATTTCAAATCTATATAATATATAAATACACATATATTCTACATATTTCTGTAGTTTATATTTTCGAAATATTTTAAAATATGTCTCATATATGTAAGATGTTTCAAAATTATAAAAAATATATATCTGAAATATTATTTTTTATAATCTGAAAATATATTTGCCATATATTTCGCATACCGCTTTTTTGCCGCTTTTATATGTCATATGGTGGAAATCTATGTGAAATATACTTTGACATATATTTTTTTTCGCGCGGGACACGGAGAAAGTACAATAGTAAAGATTACTATGTCAGAACCCGCACACACGGAGAGAAAAATTCAATAAAAATTACCAGAAAAAAGACGTAAAAAGTAAGTTTCGAAACGTAATCCGCGAGCGAAGTTGAATTCAATAAAAAGTGTGACTCGGAACTGAAATTGTACGAATCGCCACGTAAATTCTACGATTTGTTCCGTAAAAATTAACCACCCGTCTGATGACTCATCGCTGTGGGGACAACAAGTCGTTCCGTAATTTTTTCCCGTAATTTTTCCCGTAATTTTTCCCGGAACGTAGAAATAACTCACCAGCTTCATAAAAATTATTGAACGTTCAAGAATTTTTTATTTTGGAGGCATAATAACTCGGCAAGTTTCTGTAAGATTTTACTTCTTCGGGAAAAATTACCTGACAATTTCGTACTTTGTTCGGTGATGAACCTGAAAATTCACTGAACGTTTCAGATTTCTTCTCTTCCATTCCTATAAAAACTTCCGGAAAACGATTCCCCATTGCGGATTACGTGAATTGTTGCGTAATTTTTACCGAATATTTCTCTCCGTGCATAGTAAACATTACCAAAGTTCTGTAAGTACTACTGTAGGCATAGTAATGGCTGCCATGGAACATCGCCATGGTTACTATGGGGCATAGTAAGCCCTTAATCGTTATAGGTACTATATATGGACATAGCAATAATAACGTCGTAACGCTTACTATGTTACAAAGTAGAGCTCTTTACGTTACGTGAAATGTCGTCTAACACATCATGAAATTAGTCTAAATAATTAAATACCATCAAGGAATGCATCAGGTGTAGATCAATGTTAGACACAGAAATAACATTAATTCAAGGACGAGAATTTTGTTATTATAAGAACCATTGAAAAGAGAAATTATGTTCTTGAATGAAATTATGGATTTGTTGAGAAAGCTTTTGATAAAGCCCATTAAAACGTAAATTAAATTTCCAGTTGCATTGTTATTTATATCAAATAAATAGTTTTATAAATGTAAACAAATGCTTTCTTCATACAAGTAAAGATTTTATTAGTTAGAAATTGAATCATTGTTTAGGTGGCGAAGGAAAAGAATTTATTGCTGTGTAATAATTCTCTGTTCAAATCAAATAAATTGTCTATTTATTTCTAATTGATTATCTACTTCAAATGAGTAAACTATTTATTCCATATAATTGAAGGTTTGTGATTTACATAAATATATACATTTCCATCAAAAATATTGTAGAATGTAATAGAAAAATTTCCAATACAGAGTATAATTTATTAAAAATTTTTAAACAGTTTAAGCATTAAGCCCCTTGAGGTTATGAACGTACCAAGAGGCAATTGTGAATTTTAACCGGTTATTTTTGATACTTCCTACGTTCATATGATCATTTTCCACTTACATGGTAACCATTCCTATGGACATAGTAGGTATTCCTAAGTAACGTAATCGCCATTACCATGGGACATAGTAAACATTATTATAGTAAGCATTACTATGGAACATAGTAAGCATTACTGTGGAACATAGTAAGCATTACCACGTGACATGTTAAGCACTACCGTGGAAGATCGTAAAGATTACTATGTAGGGACAGTTGAAAACTTTTTTACTATGTTACCATAGTAATCTTTCCTATAGCCATGGTAATGTTCTTTCATCATTGATCTTTTTACTGATGATCAATATTATGGTTGGTTATGAATCTGTGCAATAGTTGATTTTGTGGAAACCTGAGATAGGTGATTGTAGTATTTCTTTCATTATTTGTTCATTTTTATTTTTACGTTTCCAACTTTTGCTTAAGGACAATTTCAATTATTGAGACATAGAAAATGGCATCAGGTCAACTTGTAAAATGTTTGACAGTTAAAGATTTTAATTTTGTTTAGTTGCCGAGTATCACCGAAGGCCTCACGGAACCGAGCTCGATAAAATATTTTTTGTCATTGCGGCCGTGAGGCAGCGCTTCACGGACGCTCCGCTCCGCGTCCGTGAATCTCTGCCTACGGCCATCATAACAAAAAATACTGTTAGTCACACGGCCAAAAAAAACTTTTCTAGCTCATATGATTGCAGCCCTCGCCTTCGGCTCGGGCTGCAAACTCATATTCGCCAGAACAGTTTTTTTCGGCCTAGTGACGAAATATACTATTTTTTATAATTTATTGAAACGTGTTAGACGTTTTTTACGACAGCGGAAAGAGGAATAGTTGCTCGAGGCAATCAAAAAGTTTCAGTCCGAAATCTTAATTTTTTGACTATGTTCCCTATACCCTGAAAATTTTTGCAAAAGAAAGTCATATAGCGCGAGGGCTGACTGGTTAATGGAAAATTATTTCTTGCGTTAGTGTGTTGAGAGTGGTAATTAAACTTGAAGAATTGATGAAGTCTTAATTTAGGTAAATTATATATTGGCAATAGTTTCTATATTATATACTTGAGATAATATAGCAACTATAATAGTATATAATATCTAATAGTTGATATATTATCGTTGATATATTATGTAATAGTTGATATATTATGAACTTGAGAATTTTGAAATTTATATATGTAATTTTTTCGTTTCTTTTCAGTGTTAGAGTGTTTCATCGCATTGTGGTGACCGTATACTTGGCTGGAAGGAGGTTTTCCAAAAATATTCAATGGAAACAGTTGGAGAAATAGTAAAAGAACCTTAACATTACAAAAAAAGTTTGCAATTAGATCCATTCGTTTATAGAATCAGAATTCCAACTGTCTTACACAGAATCATGAAATTAAAATTACTTGATAAATTACACCAACATACTTCAAGTATTCTTGCAAAACGTACAACATCTTTTTATGGGTGATAGAGAGATCTCGCGATACAGTATTTATTCTCTCAGTTGTAGCAGCCGTAGAGAAAAAAAGCTCGGTGACAACAATAACCAGTCTGCAGTGACTTTGTCAATCGTTGATAAGAAAAACAAAGAATAAGATTGTAGTTGAAGATACTGGCTATGAAGTGACAACCGATTCCAAACCGTGTGCTATGGGTTGCCGCGTATCTCGGTCAATCGTGTAAGTCAACAGTTCAATCTCGACAATTCCCCCCACAGTTGTATGCGAACGTGAACATGCTCCCCTTTACATTATACCTATACCTCGGGATTAACTATTTGCAACAGTTTAACACCCTCCGAGAATGCTTTGGTTAAGCATCATTTGAAGATATAGCGATATACGTACATAGGGAAAATATAATAAAATCATCGGATTACTGACTCTTTGAAACTATATGAATTCCATTCGTAACTCACTGTATCAGTCATTTTGAGCGCATTACTTTTCATTCCTCCCTTTTAATTAACAGCCAAATGTATCAATAATGAGAAGACTCTCTTGGGATGTACCACTGAAGAGAGGTTGTAAAATTCCAAAGATATACACGTCGCAAATGAGCAATGAATATGGTTACGAATTGATCAGACATCTTTCGTCCTCTTCCAATAAATTTTCAGATTTACATTGTAATGCGGATAGTTTGCATCAATGCACACAGCCCTTCAACCTTTTTCTTTATAAATTTGTCTAGCTTTTTTGTATTATCGACATACTCTTATACGCGCTATATGTTCACTTGCCTCCAATGTCAATATAGAAGACATGGAGAAGAGATATTTTCCAAGAACTTCAGAACAAATAACACAATCGCCTTTGATCTTGAAAATTAGTCACATCGAAAAGCAAGAAATGATCCAAGAACAAGCAAAAATGCAGTTGAAAGCCAGCAAAATTATGCATAAGTATCTACACAGGAGATTCGTTGTAAATTAAAGTGGTGCGAGTGATAATGAACCGTCAAAAACTAAACAAAGAAGAGAGCAGAAGTTAGAACGAGGCGGCGCACCCAACGCCGATCCCCGCGGTTTGGCTAACAATGCGAAATAGAGAATTAGCTGGGCGCAAATGCCACTGAAGGGTTTGGCCAATGCGGTAAAAAGAGAAAGAGGGGGAGGGGAGAAGTCGGGTTTTACAGATAACCACAGCCCCCAACGGGTCTGGCTGTTCTGGAACGCGCTACCACCCTCGGTCAGCCATTGGCGTCGACGAGGTATTTCTGCGTGACTGAATTTACCCTTATCTACAACAACATTTCCATAACGGCAAAGTGATAGGTCTTGATCTAGATCTACCGTTCTCTGTTTGATACTTCATTGATATTCGAATGATCGAGGAGAGAGACCGCAAAAATTCTCTTGATGACAAGAAGAGTTTCCCAATAGTAACCAAAATTTAATAACCGTTTGAATTATCAATTCAACATAATAGAATAAGTAAATATCTCGAATGGATGACGTCAATCTACGGTGTCTCAAATAAAACACCTTAGACACCTTTGAGACTAAGAAAAAATTTGAGGTCTGCTGAAAAATTACATGTTCTACGTGAGAATATTTGATGGAGTTAAACATATTTACTTGAGACAACCAACTTGATCAAAGGAAATTTGAGATGTTTCACAAACATTTATATTTTGCCATGACCATTAAAAATATCCCTAGAAGAATACGAACGGCCAGCAGGAAACCATAATTTATTGTTCCACAATCATTTGATCTACGAAAACCCCATACCATTACACCACACAGAGAAAAAAAGTGGGTTAGCTTTAGAAACTAGTTTATATATTTTAGAAACTCCAATTCTTAAAGTTTATCCTTGGTGAGATCATAAAAACTAATGAATTTGGGGCTTGTTTTTAAGAACAAATATTTTCTAAAACCAATGCTGAATTTTTTTCAATTAAAAAAAGAATCTTAATTAAAGGCTCAATATCGGTCCAATATCCATTCGCCAAACATCGGTGGGTCTATTATCGGCTAAGGATTGATCTTTAATGGCAACAGACGTAATACTTGCAGGCTATTTTTGAATTCAATATCAACTTATCATCGTACTTTTTCTTTAATTTGAAAAATTCAGAAACATGTTGACAATTATCTCATCAAACTAATTATAGTTAGTTGTAGTTAGATATAGTACTTATTATTATTGTCATATATTACAAATAAATCAATTAATTCGTGACCCATGAATTCGAGAGAGTTATTACTCAATTAATTGTTGATAAATGTATTGATAGATACAGTGAATGGTGGGTACACTCTAAAAAAAGATTACTTCTGATAAGTAGGAAAACTACTTGTATTCAGTACCGAGGGGTTTCTGGAGAAAAGGTAATTTTTTTACTTGGTTCAAGTCGAAAATCGACTGAATACAAGTTTTATGCTCCAAGTACAATTGGTACTGGTGACAAGTACCAACTGTACTCATCATCAGTACTAAAAGTACGTGTACTGAGTACCGAGCTGTACTTCTCAAAAGTAGAAAAAATACTCGAGACAAGTAGTAATAGCACTCAAATCCAGTACTAATGGATTTTCGCGGAATATTACAGTAAAATTTATCATACACTAGAGATCGCTGAAAAACGAAGAATTAATGCAAATAAAATTATTGTTTATTGTTCATTTGCCCCTCAAACGCTTGAAAATTGAAATGTAGTCCAATGTAATAAATTCTCGAGCTACAGAGATTTTTTTTTCAAAATTTTTCAAAAGATGTGTAGAATAACAATTACCAATTAATTTTTCCAAATTTAATTTCCAAATAGTCCTTTTTTTAATAACAAAAAATGTAATATTCATGCGAAATAGCCAGTAAAATGATCCTCAAAATAATTGTTATATTTTATATTGAAAAAAAAATTGAAGTATTAATCTTTTGAGCTATCTTGTATAAAAATTGCAATTTCGTTATGCGACAAAGAATAAAATTGCCTATTTAGAAGTCGAATTCAAAAAAATTATCTCGTAATTGTTATTCTACACATCCGTTTAAAAATTTTGAAGAAAAAATACGTCCGTAGGTCAAAAATTGAGTACACTGTGCTATTTTTCTTCATTTTCAAGGTCTTGGGGGCAAATCAACAAGAAATAATCGTTTTTTTCCCCACTTATTCTTCGTCTTTCAACATATATAAATAATCGATCATCAATGTGTAATAAATCTTACTGCAATATCTCGCGATTTTGAAACTCATCGTAACCTCCCCTTGATGAAATTTGTTAATTGTCATCTGAGAATGATAATGATAATGAGAATGATAATTAATTATATGAAATTCCTCAACAAAATAACCAACCAAAAGTACTGGAATCAAGTCATAAAAGTACTCGCGAGAAGTAGAAAAATTACTTGCTCCAAGCATCAAAGGTACTTGTGAGAAGTAAGAAAAATACTGACAGGAAGTAATAAAAGTACTTCCTCCTAGTACTTTTCCTACTTGCTTAGAATTTATTGTACTTCACCCTAGGACATGAAAAGTACTTGGGACAAGTAGTTTCCCAACTTTTCATAAGAAAACTTCTCCCAAGTAGAATTCAGTACTAGTGAGTAGTAACTTTTTTTTAGAGTGTAATACCACGTCGTATTCGTGTACCCCAAAAACATGTACCGCCATAAGATGTTTCCTGTAACGGTAGATTTTTCAAATGTTTCAACATTCAGAACCGATAATTAGCCATAAATAACAATGATATTTTTTAAAATTGTTTTCAATAAATTAGAGACCCTAATATGTGCTTATCGGTAGTAGCGAACGGCCTTGCCTGGTTTTTTTCATACGTTCATTGAATTTGATGCAAAAAGTAATAGAACAATTGGAAATGATTTAAACAAATAGGTATAAATAATTGATGAATTTGTTCAAGCGATATTCGACCGAGAATGAATGCGGATATTGAACCGTCATTGGCGGCGTTAATGACAGGAGACGACACTCCTTGGTTAGACAGATCATCGACTAAATCCCGCCGCCGATTATCGCTCATATCGGAGGCGATTTCGGTCCGATGTTCGGCCGTTGTGTTTGACTCTGTATGGGAAGGTATTGTATATACACACAGTTGCCGTGGAGCTTCCAAATCCGTGGAATTATCCAACTAAATAACTCGAAGGGGTCAAATTTGAAGGTTGTACAAAACATTCATAGCAGAAAAATAAGTTGCAAAAGGGAGCTATAGCGCATGATTCAGACAGCTTCTAAAGATATGTGCATGGAGAAAGCACATTGAATGAGATCCGTATAGGGTACAGTTGAAGCTACACAGCTAAAGCACTTATCGCAGATGCTCTGATTATGACCCACTATACTAATATGTTTCCCAGTCTCGGGTGGAAGGCAAACCATGATAAGTTGCGGAGTCAAACTATCGAAAGGATCTGGTACCGTACCAAAACCTAAGTTTAGTATAAGACTATAGAAGGAAATACGAGAAAATACAACTGGTGACGAGAGACATCAGTAGTTCTAAAGCTTGTATCTTTTTCGTGAAGATTATTTGCATAGAGAATGCAACTACTGTGAAGTCTCTTCAATTTCAGCAATGTAAAATGTCTTCGATGGCACTAAGTTTAAGATTTCAATCATGTTAAAATATAATCATGCTATAATATAGGGGAGTCCGGGGCAAAGCGGGGTAGCTAAGGCAAAGTAGCGGCTATCACAGCTTCTATCATACTTATATTGCTTTTTAGCAATCACTATTCACATTCTAAAATTATCAACTCGCGTCTCCAACGTACTACACTTGGAGGCACAGTGGGGTACTGTCCAAACACTTTAAAATAATTATAAATGTTGTTTCTTCATTTTTCACCTTCGAATCTTCAAAAAAACGACAGAAAAACTTTAAAATCGGTAGGGAAAGTCCCGATGAATCAATTTTTTAATTTGAGGGATGATAGAGTACGCAGAAGAAAATTCTTTTTCTTTAATTTCATGTTCATTAACAGAAGAGCACATTGTAACGATTTTCTATACATGTTTTCAAATATTCGTTATTCGTCAAATTAATTTTGTTTTTTCAAATATCACGATAACAAGCAGCCCTATTGAAAAATATCACATGACTTTTATTGTAGAGGATTAAATTTCGGATAAAAGATGACTTTATGTCTTTTTCCGGTGAAATCGATAGTCATTGAGAGTTTTTTGGGGATTTCATCGATTTAACTTGCAAATTATCAATTGTAGATGAAAATGTCAAATAACATTTCTTATAGGAAATTTAATTCCCTAAAAAAGTATCTTCTAGCATGATTGCTTAAGTCCACCTGTCACGAAGATAATTGGAAGAACAAATGACATTATTAATGCCCATTTTTTCCCTCAATTTCATTCTTTTTTCCAGAAATCTAAATTGCCGAATTTATTCTTTAGATTTGTCTTGTTCATCTCAATTTTACGAAGTGATATCCTGATACTTCTAATTGATTGTTTTTATTCTCTTGCTCCAGTAGTAAAATGACGTTTATATCAGTAAACAGAGAGTATGCACAGCAAGTGAGATTCCATTCTTTTCTTTTTTTTTTTCTGTCGTTACCGACCATCGGGGGATGAGTTTCGCAAATTTATCTGACTATCCAAGACTAGATCATTGTGAGAACTCAGTTTCAATAAAAAATACCCAATATGGCGGCTCATCACGTGTTTGAAAGGATTGAAAGAATTTCCAGAGTTCTTCCCCGATTTGCTCTGGCCACCCTACTTTGCCCTGGCCTCCCCTAATCTAAAAATATGTAATCGTAATGATTGAAATGATGAGTGTTTGTTCTAGCTCAATCGCTAAGACGAAAACATGTTTACATGGAGGTTCATAATTTCCACAACTTTCAGTTTCGTAGAATTGACAGCTCTTCTTTAAATAGTCAGGAAAACTTCACTACATGAAACATTCTCAACGGTAGAAGAAAAAACGGTTAGCGATTACTCATTTAATAGAAGCTACTTGATGTTGGTGATTAAATATCATATAACTAGACGGGCGGAGGTTGTGAGATCGACCACCATTGATACAAGCTTGGTGAGACGCATTTGAGAGAGACCATTGCTCGGGCATAGGACACTACTGTCATCGAACCAGAGACCCTCCAGCTCCCAGTAAGGGAGATGGATAGATGGATGGATAGATAGAGGGCGAGAGTATTGTCTACAACTGGCATCTAACACGGGGGCCACATCACATTGTTTTGCGTGGATCTCTCTACACCATTTCCATAGCTACCGTACGGTTCCTCGTTTGCAGTGGTTGGGATTCTAGAATCACGTCAACCCCGTTAGATGAACAAGGCGGAGAGATGGGTGGAGAGATTGAGAGAGGAGGCTTCACTTGAGAGACGTGTATACCATGTAATCCAGTATAGTCAAGTCAAGCTGTCAATATCGCAGAGACTCTCTGCATGCTCACTAGTCTTTCAAATTGCGTATTTGCCAAGGATGCTAAGTGGTATACAGTCCGATTTGTACAACATGTGCGTTCAGTAATCAATGGATAATAATATGGATGAAACTCATGCAGGAATGCTACCCTTAATTCAATCCAATGATCTCTAGATTAAGAGAAAATCACTATTAGATTATCTTCTATCACTTTTCAAATTGACCATAGCAAAAGTTCAGTGAACAGGTATCAAAGTATCTATGAGCTGCATTCTCAAAATGATGAATTGTAACCTTACCAGTCGTGAAGAGGACAATTGCTTTTAGGCAACTGTACTCAGCGGAATCCACATGAAGAGCTTTTAGTTTCTCCACCTGTTCCTGAAAGATCCTTATGTGATCCATAAAAGCAACAACTCGATCAGCTGCCATTGGTGATGCATGAAGACCAGCCGCAGCGAGTAACGGTGCAACATGTAGGGGCATTGAGCACTGGCTTGCATTCAGGACAAATAATTCACTCCAGACTAACCGGAGTAATGCCACTTGGTCAGTCACTGTGAGATCCGGAAAAAAAGGTATACCCCTTGCCCATTCTACGGCGGAGAACAGCAGTCTAGCTGCTAGTTCGCATATGTTGTCAATACCCATTATGTTATTTGGTTGCATACACTGTCCATATCTCGTTGTCGGATAGGGCTCAGCTCGTAGCAGAAGACTTATATAAGAGGAGAGATATGAGTGGCCATTTAAACTTGCACAGGCTACGGCGTCACCATTCGCAAGGGTAAATTGTCCTGGTAGCCCTGGCATCGAGGGCTGTGAAGGTGGTACCCTGCCCCTTTGCACCGCTGTAACAAGAATGCAGGAAAGCTTGTTAAATAAATACAAACTTAAATTGTTTCGAAAATTAATTTCTCAGCAGAAATACCAGAAATAGGTGGACAATCTGCCAAACTGTCGTGTTTTTCAAATGTCACATTGATATATCCATTCTTAAATCAATATATGTCGATTATCATTGCTCTTCAGTTCAACAAACTCGGTACGGGAGATAATAAGCCACTATTAGGTGGAGCTCATTATTGGTTAAAGGCAAAAGAGACCCGTGAGGTCAGCTGGGGTCCCTCGCCAACGTCTTGCTGAAAGATGGTATTGGAGGGCACCCCGCTGCGAGCCCACAAAAAATTTCCCCTCTCTGGATTCCAACGTAGATACGCTTCGCAGTTAACGTACAAACTGATGGACGGCTGGACACGCGAGAGACCTAACTCTCGATTCCTTCCAGCATGCTGGATGAGATACGTGTAACAATCTACCCAAGAGTTTCCTCCTACCCAACCTCAAATTTGAGGCCTTCCCCTCGAAACCACTTGAATCCTATACACACGCCAGTCAAATCAAACTTAGAGGCAGGTACATGGAGTATACGATGGGGTCGTGAATGTTGATAAATCCTTCGCTTTGAGATGTACAAAACGACATTAGTAGCTGCTAATATGTGTTGCTTTTACTTTTTTTCTGCAAGAAGGAATAAGGTGCTGGGAAAAGAAAATTATAATGATGTAGTTACAGATATGGTCGAAGGCTCCAAGACTCCCTCAAGTTATTGGAGGTGGTTGTGTCAGTCTCAAATCGCATATGACAAGTATGCACTTTAGCCTTACTAGCCTTACTATAGATTCAGTTTCGTTAGTTTGAATAATGTTCAGGAGGCCGCAAAAGGGCAAAACGTTTGTCTACTACGCAGTGAAATCCTTATAGACTTCATTCGAATCAGTCCTCAACGAGAATCGTTTAAGGAATTCAAAATCCATCGTAATACTATTCTGGATGTATTTCAATGAAGTGAAACTCACCATACGGGAAGAATGTTTTTGTCTTCTACAATTCAATACTACAACTATTGATACATGATTTATCAACTTCCCGACCCGAAGGGAGGAAGTTATTGTAATGACCCCGAAAATCGAATTTGGAATTTCCATGATTTCTCCACATTTCTCGGCCTCTCGAATCATCCTGAAACGTTTTTGGAGACATGTCTGTATGTATGTGTGTGTGTGTGTGTGTGTGTGTGTGTGTGTGTGTGTGTGTATGTGTGTATGTGTGTGTGTGTACGTATGTGACCAAAATTTTGTCCAACGATATCTCTTGAACGAATGAAGCGATTGATTTTTTTCTTCCTTTAAACGATGCGTGTTCATGTGACTTAGAACTCACTAATTTATGAAAACAATTGACTCAGCGGTTTTTTATTTATCCGCACAAAACTTATAAAAAAATGGCAAAAAGTGTTAATTTCATAGAAATTCGACCATTTTACCTAAGGTAACAATGGGATTTGAATTAATTTTGTGTAATCTATGCGTCTTCACATAACTTGATTCTCATTGGATTTTGAGCGAAATCGCCTCAGTGGTTGTTGAGTTTTTTAAATAAAATTTTAGAATTTTGCAATTAAAAAAAAGGGAAAGTTGAAAAATTTTAGAGTGGGTTAACTTTGAAGTTGCAAATTTTTAAGTGGATCAGCTTCGGAGTTGAGACAATTTTGAAGTGGGTCAAGTAAAGTGGGTTTAACTCAAACTTGATTGAAGTTTGAGTTAACTTACATTGCAAATGCGTTCTTTGCGAAATCATCCTAAGGGTAATGCCACAATGGATGCAACGCTAAACGCATGCAACGCATGCAATAATTATCCAACTGTTTTCCGAATATTTCTGACATTGACTAGCGTTGCGTATAGCGTGCGCTGCATTCACTGTGGCATGACCCCAGTGTTTATTAAATCTGCGAAGAAACTTTCCTTCTATGGGTATTTCCTCGGAGAAATGTGAGAAAAAGATTGAATAAATACATAATAAAAAAATTAATGAAAGAAAAAACAAATGGTCGGGAAATTAACCCGTGATGGGTCACACCCAATTCCACCAACCCCTACCGGTCATACCCCAGAGGGAGCGAGCGAAGCGCGCGACCGGGCCTGATTTTAATGTTTGAAAATACTTCCATAACATATTTCACAATGACTTCAGCAAATTCAAATGCAATCCCGTGCATGCAACGATGCATTTTGAAGAACGTTTGGTTCAGCGTTTAAGCTGTTCAATAATCTCATTCTTGATATATTTGTATAAGGGAGGATTAGCTTGGTCGGCAATACCGCTTACATAGCGTTCTTTACAATTACAAGCTTGGAATTTTTTTCTTTTTTTTAAGATGTTTGATTCAATAAAACGATATAAATTTGTGGAAAATTTTTCGTCATCTATCACCTTAATAAATATAAAAAAACACAAAATCATGTTTTCACCCCCTGTGATGTAAAATTGATGAAATAATAAATGAGATTTTTCATAGTTTAAATTCCCAAATTTTCATACAAAACGATTGTTATCCGCTTTTTTTCACCCTTACAGTTTCTGACCTTTATATTTTCTGCCCCTTATTTTTACAGCCGATATAAGTTATACAGGGTGTCCCATTTGAAAAAATGCGGCCAAATATCTTCTAAGGCGCGCAAGAAACAAAAAAATGTTCGATACAAAGATTGTAGGGTTTCGAGAGGGACATTTGATACATTCATTATTTTGAGCTTTCAAGCTCATGCTTGCTAGCTGCAAGCACACAGCGCTTTTTAGAAAATAGCAATCCCATTTTTTACCCTAATGAAACTTGTTCATCTTGATGAGTTGTTTTCAGATACCTCGTCATTCATGTAATTTCCTGTAATTTTACTCGAAAAATACCACAAAAACGCGTTTTGTGGTCAAATTTGAAGATTCAAACATTCTTGGCGCACCTTGGTGTAATTATTCCGTTGATCGTTTACCAACAGGAGTTATCAAATGTAAACAATAAACAAAAAATTTTGCTACTACTTCGTGGATTCTTTTATTCTAATCAGTGCCAATTCAACCAGAGTCGAGTTAGTATCTATAATGTATAGAGGAGTGTATCGAGCTACTGCTCGAACATATCAAGAGTGGTACTGCAATCGCCTACATTATTCTACAGATTCAGTTATTCGGAAGATTGAAAGGAGTTGTAAAAGAGGGAGGGGGCACAATTTTTTTCTTTTTTTTAGCGCAAGAGATGTGAAGCAGACTTTACCTCCACGTGGTGCATCCTGGGTCACGCTAAAAAAGTCTGAATCTTCCATTTGACCACAGAATTCGTTTTTGTGGCATTTTTTGAGTAAAATTAGAGGAAATTACATGAATGACGAGATATCTAAAAACAACTCATCAAGATGAACAAGTTTCATTGGGGTGAAAAATGCAGTTCCCATTTTTAAAAAAGCACTTTATGCTTGCAGCTTGCAAGCATGAGCGTGAAAGCTCAAAATAATAAATGCATCGAATGACCCCCTAGAAACCCTACAATTTTTGTATTCAATATTTTGTTGTTACTTGCCCGCCTTAGGAGATATTTGCCCGCATTTTTTGAAATGGAACACCCTGTATAATTGTATATTCTTTCCATGTATGATGAGAACAGATAAAACGAGTCGAGACGGGCGAAACGAGACAATACCATTTGTGAAATAATGATAAAATGTACTATTAAAGGTTGGAGGCTTTTATAAAAAGTCGAATGATCATAGGGTTCGATCGGATCATACAGGAAGACGCGCAAACAGATGCTAAGGGTCAAACGCTTATAAGGGTCAAATTATGATAACAGTCAAACGAGGGAGATAATTAGAAGGATGAACAATTCTCGATTTCTACGAATCATCTAGGAGAAAAAAGATGTTCATTTTCCCTATTGATAAATACAAATTAACTCACTTCCGTTTTTGAGAATGCTGTAAACTCATTATTTATTTCTATATATAATGAGTATTATATATAGTAATAAATTACTATATTACTTGCTTCATTTAAAATTTTAAAGAATGTGCTCGATTAAATTATTCGATGAACTTTTATAAAAGGAATGAGATCGCATAAAAGAAAACAGATCGCGGATCTGTCTAAATACCAGTGGCCGAGGGATCGCTAAATTTGAAAAAAAAAAAGGTAAACAATTAAAGGGCCCTATAAGCCGATGCATTCAGATGTCAATGAATATTGAAAATAAAGAATAATAACAACACTCGAATGCATCCACTCCTCTCTTCTCACCACAAAGGATCCGAGTGGTATTATTATTATTTAGTTCTAATATTTATTGATATTCGAACGCAGCAGCTTATGGAGCCCCTTGATTTCTTACTTTTTGTTCAAATTTAGCAATTACTCGGTCACTGTTATATGTCATATGAGGTCATCAGGAGAAGGATCAGAATGAAGGTAGAGGAAATGAGGGTCTGACATAAGGGTCAATATGACCCAGAAAAAAGAGAAAGAGGAGTCGGGAATAAGAGTCAGAAGGAGAGGTCGGAAAAATTAAAAGTATGAAGTAACGTTCCTTTAATTTTCCTACACGGTATTTTTACAAAATGAAACAAAATGAAATGCGTGAAAAATGATTCATGTAAAGTTGTAAATTTTTTATTTGATCTGAGTGAGATGAGGCATTTGCTGAAGATTTTTAGTAAAAAAAATTAAAGCGTTGCTCCTAATCGATTGCATCCTACCAACCGCAGGAGGTTTGCGAACGGGACGAGTTGGCGGCGAAGCCCCCTAGTGAAGGTTATTAAGGGGTTACATAGGAGTCATATGAAGGCCTTATAGAAGAGTTGGCAAGTTTAGAGAAGGAACTTTCATCGGAAGTTCTTGAGGGATTATTATGTAGGTTGAAAGAGGGTCGAATTGAGACGTTCTACAGAGACCGTACGGAAGCCTCCTAAAATTTTTGCAATGATCTGACGTAAGTATGAGGCTGTTATGCAGGCCATAAGGCGGTCTTTATAAGGAAACTTAGGGGATTGTTCGGAGTACTCATGGGAGGATAATAAAGGTGGGATAGGATCCACATGGAGATCTTACGGTGAACTCGAAGGGTTACTCATTCCCGAAATCATGGTGCCACTGTATAGTGAAATCGATCCGAAAGCACGTTGAAATCATGCAAAATCATTGACATACACGATATAATTGAAATCACATGATTTCAACTCCCTGAAAGCATTTATGAACTTCCGATGAAGTCTTAAAATCATGCCGAAGTCATTTGAAATCAATGAATATTTTGTAAGAGAATGCAATGAAATTAATATCGGTGATTGGTATTTGTTTAAACAGGAAAAATATCTTACTTCTTTACTAGCATTTGTACTTAATTTTGCATATGCCGAGGGGAAAACTCAGCGAAGGTAAGGATTTTCAAGCCAGTACGCTCGTGTCAGCGGTCATAAAAAATATCAGTGTTCTGTGTGATTGATACATTTTGCATAAGCGTTTTAATTGTTTAAAATCGAACCCAATGACTGTTCACGGCTATATTGATATAAAACAATATCGAGGGATAATTTCTTTTCCGCTAATTACTGAGAGTGGTGAGTCAAAGCTGCATGAGAGCATTTTTAATGAGGTTAAAAAATATTTCTAAACAATACTGTTGATAGTTTATATAATTTATCTGTGATATATTCCACGTATGTTTCTTGTAATATAACGATTGGGAATGAATTTTGAAGTGTGGATTACTAGGGAAAATAGGTGAAATCAATCGTTTTTCGTTTGCTTCCAAATAACATTTTAAAGCTTGCTTAACAAGCTTCGAAATAAGAATGAGTTCACCTGAATCGTATTGTATGAGAAGTACATTTGGAAAACTTGAAATGGCCCGTTTTGCCCCGCTCCCTCTCGTTCAGTGAACTTTATTTATCGCGATTTCAATTATTGCATTGCCTCTGAAATCACTATTTTAGAATCTCTAAAATGATTCGGAGTCAATTGCAGTTAATTGCAGAAATCATGTCACGATTCACTTGATGTCAGTGATTTAATTTCTTCTCGAAATCACTTAAATCAGCCCTGAAATCACGTGAAGTCGACTTCATTTCGAAATCATGATGTCACTCCATCCGGAAGTGAGTAACCCCTCGAGGAACGTTTAAATGCTTTGCGTTTATATTACGGTGGTATAACTGCATAAGTCATTCTCATACGTATTATTAAGCCTGGGCGCCCAAGCTTGGTCCGAGGTTCGACCTTCTGTGGACACCAGGGCCTGACTCTCGAGGGAAAGGCCGGTAACCGATTCTTGGTTGATAGATTTGGCCCAGCCTTGGACTGAACATTAACATACGGTGGCTCGGAGCTTGGTCATCGAGTTCCAGCCGTTGGTGTGATTGTGAGAGTTAAGTCATAAGGGTGAGCTAATGAGAATAGAATCATAGGGATGAAATTATAAGGGTGAAACGGTAGTGATAAAATAGCCAATATTTTATCACTACCAATATTTTCTTCGTGCTGTTATCACGAAGAATAAGAATCCTTATAAAAAATTAATCATAATTGTAATAATCACCATTGTAATTATTCATTATCGAATTAATTTACCAATTACACTATAGTTGAATCACTCCATATTTTTTCAAGCTGAATAATAAAATATTCAAGTCGAAAAAAACTGCGACGAAATTAATATGGGTGATTTGAAGTAGAGATTTTACGAATTGCGTGGTAGGCTATAGTGGTTACGGCGTCGGATTAGTAACGGGTCGTTCAATTTTGACCCCTACCCTTGCTCACTCGTCTTCTTCTCCTTTATTATTTTTTTTTTCAATCTGGAAAAAAAACCGCATGGGTTTCATGGCGTGATCGGTACGTGGTTTCTTCTTCCGTCATACATATAATTCATAAATTTGTTGATAATTCGTTATTTTGAAGAATTCGAACTGTTTGGATTATAATCACAAAATGCAAAAAATTGATCTAAGATGCTTAACTTTCAGTATTGTTTAAAACACTTCCTTCAAATGTATCATTGTAGGAATTTACGAATTGGAAAAAAATGCATGCTACAAACTGTCAAAGGTGGCAGAAGATGGAACATTCAGTTGCGTCATAAATTGAAATCTGAAACAAAATCGGGAAATTATTTTAAAAATTTATCAACCATGAGAAATATCCTCATGCGTTTGGCGGGCGAGGGTTTGCATAAGGGTCGAACATTGTTCGGCATAACCAATCAGAATTCAGCAAATAAAATTGACGTAAAAATGTTTATCCCACACGAGGGTCATACGTCACAGGAGAGTAATAGGGGGTGGATAACGCGTGGGTCAAACCTCTTATGATTCATCTACATTGTAAGAAGATGATGGTAAATGTAATGAATAAACAAATTAATATTGAGACCGGAAGAAATGAAAATTATACAAATTCTCTCCAGAAAAAAAAGCATTCATTGTGATGGCTTGAAAGAGTTACGATACGAATGAAAAAAAATGGTTTTTCCTTAGGAGCAATCGGCCTTTTTTGGTGTCATAACCGAAACCGTGGAAATTTTAATAAGGTCTATTAAGGTGTATTAAAGGAGATTGCATTCCTTATAATGACGATCATCCGTGTAAACTTGGGTCTTTATGGCATTTGACTCCCGTGAAATCAGTTGTAATCGAATAATCAACTTTTTTGGAAATCACTGATAGTCACTGTCAGCCGCGATTTTCAGTATAATCAGTACCGTGATTACGGATAATCGATTACATTTTGTTCCCACGGTGACATTCAATTGGAATGTATATGAATAACCTCTTGGTCAGGATAATACCAAAACAAGCGTCATTCAGCTATCACATGTTTTCTCGAGGGTTTTTATAGTATTTTTTGCTTTGATAAAGAAACGACAGCAGCCGAAAAATTCACAAAATTGATGTTTACCTATACAATTCCTCCCATGGTAAGTGACCTATATTTACAACGAGTCATTGGATTTCAGTCGGGGCTCACGACTCGACTGCTTTCTTCCCCACCATGAACTTGCTAATAACATTAGTGAGAGAAAAGCGATGTTGGGGTATGCAGATCGTTAGGATCCTCAGTTGTACGGGATATATTTAACATATCGTCACCGGAAAATCAAAGACGTGTAAGTGCCATTTTTTTCGTAATTTTTTTTTTGATAATACCAAAATGATGTTTTTTTTTGCTTCTGAATGGAAGCCTTATAATCGTTCCAATTTAAATTTCGGTTTTTTGTATTATATCGACCCATTATGATCCAAAAAGTCCGAAAATACAATTTTTGGATCGTGTCCGTATGTGTGTATGTATGTGGGGCATTCCATTCCAACTTGGCCAGCCCGTGACCTCGACCCCTCAGATTTTGATCACGATAATAATAATAATAATATTTATTTCGATCTATGGCTCAGAGCCTTATACAGAGATCATCACAATGTGTTTTGTTAATGCTAATATAATTTCAAGTCTTTAACAACGTTGTACATACTAGTTACATTGCGTCCGGTAGGATTGGTGTCGCACGTGTGTTTGACGAAATTTAGTAATTTTTAGTGCTCATGGGCGAAAAAGAGAAAGAGGGGGGGGGGTCAAAGACCCTGTAAACTATATAAAATTAATTATGAAATGTAAGCATAAAGTTAGACATAAAGTTACACTTTGGTTAGCCTTTGGGGTGTGGGGCACACGGGTGAGACTAGTGGTCGGAGTGCCTATGGCTGAGTTGATGGTTGACTGGCTGATTGCTCCAGCCTTGTCCTCATTTTCTTTGTCGCTTCTCGTTCAAATTCCTGTACAAATTTACAGATATCGGCGTTCGGTGAGCCCTTGAGTGTCTCCTGTATCCAGCGGCCCATCGACATCGTAGGCGGGCAATTCCCCAACCACTCTGTTATTTTGTTGATCGTGCTTCTCGGTAGCTGAAGCCATGCTTCCTCGCAGGTGAACATGTGAGCTAGGTTCTCTTCCTGATAGTCGCATAGTCTGCATGTGGGGTCTTTGTAGCATTTATGGGGTGTTCTGCCAACGTTACCACACCTCAAACGTGCCCATTGCTCTTTCAGGTAGCTTTCTATGCTCTTGTTACTCCAGTAGTCCGCTCCAGCGAACTGATCTACCAGGAATTGGAATGTGGGGGCGTATCTGGAGGTGTCAATCCTTCCCCAATCCAGTTGGATCTCTTGCTCGGTTCTTGTCCTCAGATTTTCCTCGAGTTGTGTCATTACCTCTCCGAGGTTTTCTCTATTCCAGATGTTTCTCAGTGTCATTCCATCTCCAACTTCCTCAAACGCGTCTTTCATCATTTTACCCAGCTTGGTGGGGGTACCATTGAGGATGCCTCTCACCTCTTCTCTTAGGCTCTTGTAGGGCCACCTATCAGACCCCATCTCAAGGATATCGGACATGTACTTCCAGGCTCATGCGACCCTCGATGTCTATACTCCTCCTGCCTGCCTCCATCCTCCAAATGTATCCCGGTGTATTTTGCGCGAGTCCCATGCTCATTTTTATATATCTACTCTGCATTTTGCGCATATCTTCGCTGTGAGTCCACCCCCATAGCTCTACACCGTACAAGCCCCCTGATTTCGCCAGGACATCGAGAACGTAGAGTCTTCCACGTAGCGTGTTGATTCTGGCCCTTTTCATAATTCCCCATGCGGTGTTGGACGCTAGTCTCGCCTTACTAGCCAGTCTTTTTGTGTGTGCGCTGAAAGAACTTCGTGAGGAAAACCAAAACCCAAGATATTTAAAATTGTTGACAACTTCTATCTTTTTTCCGTTCAGCGTCCAGGACTCCCTCTTCGCTAGTCTCCCTCCATTGCGAAACACCATAATTTTTTATTTGGCTTCGTTGATGTGCAGTCTATTCCTTGAGGCGTATCGCTCCAGTGCTGCTAGCATGTCTCTAAGGTCCTCTGGGGTTTGTGCTACTATTGCAACGTCATCAGCGAACCTTAGATTGGTGATTTTCTCACCTCCAAGCACTATTCCTCCTGTGCTTACTCTTTCCAGGGCCTGATCTAGATCCTCCAGGAACAAGCAGAAAAGGATTGGACTCAGGGGACATCCCTGCCTCACTCCACAGTTTGACGTAAAACTGTTTGTGGCTCCTTGCGTCATCATGACTCGATTCCTGGTATTTGAGTAGATCAGTTCAATCATATCAAATAGCCTTCCTGTCAGGCCCATGGATCCAAGTTTTTCCAGCAGGAGGGAGCGATCCACGAGGTCAAACGCTGCTCTGAAGTCGATGAATGCTGTGTAGAGTTTGTGACCAGGGCGTGCTAGGCTCATGCCTATCAGGGTGTTCAAGTTGAAGATGTGGTCCCTGGTGCTACGGTTCCGTCGGAAGCCGGCTTGACTTTCACTGAGGTTCCCCGTCGCTTTCGCCCATTGGGCCACTCGGTTGGCCATGATTTTCGTCATTATCTTGTAGCCTAGATCTAGAAGTGAGATTCCACGATAATTCGACGCGTCATCCGGGTCTCCTGCTTTAAAGATGGGGCAAATGAGAGCTGTCTCCCATCCTTCTGGCAGTTTATTTTGTCTCCAGCACGTTCCTAGTATGTGGAAGAGTTCGGTTTTTCCCTCAGGCGGTAGGGCCTTTAGGAATATCGCCGAAATACCGTCTTCGCCTGGCGCCTTATTGTTCTTCATATCTCTGAGAGCTCTTCCTACCTCGGATTCCGCGATTTCTGCGTTCCACCAGTTCTCTTTGGCTAGTTCTTCCATTCCCTGAGTAGGTGGATGGGAGGGCGGTGTGTCTTCTATGTTTAGGGGAGGAGTTGCTGGTCCTGGGCTTGTCGTGCCGGTCGTCCTTGTTGAATTCAAGAGGCCTGCAAAATATTGCATCCATTCCACATCGCTTATGTTGTCTCTAGGTTTCGTTTTCTTAGGTCTGAATACGTTGAGTGCCTTCCAAAACTCCTGCATATTCCTGCTTTTCCTCACTTGTTCCCATCGACCGCGATTGAATTCGGTGAGTTTCTCCTTATGTAGGCTTTTTAGTTTGTTTCTCACTAGCTGCCAGCTTGTTCTGGACTGAGTGTCTTCTTTGTCGCGTAGGTGGGTTTTGAGCGCTTGGAAGGTGTTTTTCCGCTGTTGTCTGTACTCCGCATCTATCCAGGGTGCCTCCCTTGGCTCGCTGCCTGCTGCTTGTCTGATCATATCGTGGTCTCTTGCTGTCTCCCAGATTGTATTTGCCAGTCTGCTCCAGCCCTCTTTCGGGTCGTTTTCTGGTCTCTGTTCTGCCAGCTTGGCTGCAATTGTCTTTTTATATTCATCAGCTTTCTCTGGATTCCAGACTAGTCGTTCCTGTCTCAGATAGGAAGAATTCAAGGGGGGCGGTGATGTCTCTACGCTCTGTTGGCGGAGGTGCAGTGACAGGGCCACAGGGAGGTGGTCCGAACCCAGCCTGGGCAATACCCTCAGCTCCTTCACGGTCCTGTCTGCTTCCGATGCACTTATCAGAGCCAGGTCTAGGACGGAGTCCGCTCCCCCTAGAAATGTAGCTTTTCCCTGTCTATCTCCCTCAACCGCCCCATTGAGGATGATCAGATTGTGCTCCCTCCGAAATTTAGAATGCGGTTACCTTCGGTGTTGGTGCCTGTGTCCTCTGATGTCCTGTCCCAGCTAAGGCCTGCCTCTTCAAGTGCATCACTCCGGCACTGCTCATCCTTGACTCGTGCATTGAGGTCACCATTGATGAGGACTTCCCCCTCATTCTCAGCCTCTTTTGTAAGCACCTGGAGCTTCTGTACGAATTGAGGGGTTCCACTGTTGTTGTAGGCTTCGATGAGTGTTAGCCTTTTGCCGCTCAAGGTCCTGAGACCCTGGAGCCTTAGTCCATACTCCCATTCCGAGATTGAGAGTTTGTCTGATAAGCCCCTTCTGACTCCGAGTAGGTTGCCACCTTTTGCTTTACCTTTTTTTTCTTGTTCTGACAGCTGCCTGTGCTTTCCATATGAAGTTTGGGTCCAATTGCTTTATGAATCTGTCCTCATTCTTCGTTTCCAAGTGGGTCTCTTGAATGGCTATGATGTCAAATCGGCTTAGGAAAGTCCAGTGTGGCTTGATTTTGCTGCTTCCATCTATGTTCCAGGACACTACTCGGGTTGGAGGCTGGGGGAACACGGTGTTATCGACGCTGCCCCTGGTTTCTTCGGTCGCGGCTGGGTGATCGTTTTCCGTGCCGTGGGGTTCGTGCTCGACGACGCCTTGGAGACATTAGCACCATTTGATTGTCGTTCTCACTCCATCTCCACCAGCGGTCGTGGACCCTAAGGCGTTGGTATCCCATTTCCGTGGTTATGCCCTTGTCCTCCAGGATTCTGGCCTCTTCTGCTAACCAATCGTGAATCTCGTGCTCCCTCCTGGTGAAGTCATTTTCAACCGTGATGCCGAATTCCCTCAGGTTGGAGCTTTTGTCCAGAATATCCATTTCTTTTTTCAGCGTATCCAGTTTCATCAAAACCCTGCCCCGCCCCAACGGTCTGAGTTCTTGGATGGATGGGCAAGTGCCCGTGGCTCTGTAGGTCACTCTGGAGATCTCCCTATCCAGGTCTTTGCCTCTCTTTGATACGCCTTGGATGATGAGATTCTTTTTCCTACCTCCTCTCTGGACTCTTTCTTCCTTGAACTGGTCTTTGCTCAAGGGGGGGCGGTGTTCTCATTAGTGTGAGACTAAGGTCCTTTTGTGGGTATTCCTCGCTGCCGCCGTGCCAGCTCTCTGTATTCCTTGTCGGATGGCCTGGATGTCCAGTTGGAATGGCCCTCCCTTGCTGCGCAGCATAGGGGTGTCTGGGAGCACCGCTTGTCTGAGGTCCTCGGCCTTCCCGCATGGGCATTTCTTTTGCGAAATGTTGGCCATCCCATGGTGATAGAGGTGCGACTCCAGACCGAGAGATGGGCTGGTACTGTCCGTTGATTGTTGGCCCCTCTCTCCGCTCCCTTGCGTTGAATTCTGGGAAGACTGTGCGCTGTGGCACAGCTGTCGCTCCGTAGCCATCGTCTGTCATCGCTGCACTCCAGCCTCGCGCTCCACTTGCCTGCGGAGGGGGATAGATGGGGGTACTTGTTAGCAGTCGGCCTTTAGTTTCCCGGAGTTTCCCTATTTCACACATAGCGGAGTTCAGATGTAATGAGAGATCTTTCACTTTTTCTGCCTCGGTAGCCAGCTTGACTTGGAGGTCACGTTGCTCGCCTTCCCAGCGTATACGTTTCAACTCCAGTTCATTCCTAGTCTCTTGTAGATCTTTGACAAGAGTGGCTCGTTCAGCGGTGAAACCTTCACAGCGACCACATTTGCTCAATAGGCCCGATAAATTCTTTCGAATTTCTGAGCGCATTTTCTCCATTAGTCGGGTTTCCATCTGGCATAATAGCTCTTGTATGGAGGTGGCACAGTGTACACTGCAGACTGGAGCACTTGGTGGAGATCTGTTTTTCTCAGTGGTCTCCGTTTGGTCTGACGCACTTGCATTTCCCGGGGAGTGTTGGTTCTCCTGTAGCTTATTTAGCTTTGCTAGCAAGGTGCGGTCTCCTTCGTCCAGCACTGAATCGAACAGTATTCGGGGTGAGCATTCTCGAATGGTGGCGTTTACGAGGTCCTCCTCTTGTTCCAGTGTTTCTCCAGGATCGCTTAAGGAATCATCTCTGTTGTGGAGTGGTGTGGAAGCAGCCCAACTCCTTGTGCGGGGTCCAGCTGGAGTGTCCTTCATAGCGTGGTTTTTTATATATCTGTCAAGGGTGTTGAGAGGTTTTTTGGGGGCTTTTTTCGTTTTATTTTTGCTCCCTGGAGGACGTCCTCTTCCTCTCCTCTCTGTGTCGCTATTGGAGTTCCCCTCCACATCAGTCATTAAGTCCTGCTGTTCTGTGTGTCCCCCTGCATCTTTCAGTATGCCCTGTCTATCTATTTCAGTCTGATCTGTCGTACCTTTCTTGCCGACCTCAGGGGCCTGGCTTTTTGGCGTCCGTGGCTCTATAGTGGCCTCCGCGAGCATAACCTATCACTTATGTGTTGGTAGATGAAACGAATGTTTATTTCAAGAAAACTGTGTGCAAGGTCTGAGATAACACTCTCACACGTATCTTACACCTCACTAGAACTTTGAAACTATTCTAATCTATTGATTGCGCTTTGTACACTAAGAAATTTGGATTTGTTGTGGTGCGTACCGAGTCGTACTTGTTGTCGGGTGCGCGGCGCCCCAACCTCTTCCGATTTTGATCACGATTATTTATGGAGTTTATCTAATTGAAAAAAGCACTCTCAAATTTTTTTGGATTTCTTTCATTGTTAGTAATTTTTTTGTTGAACCGTGTATTATTTGCTCAAATACTGCATTGACTTTGAATTTTTTGGAGTTGTAATTTCCAAAATTCTGACCTCTACAGAACAGTATTAGCAAATTATTACTGCACGCCGATAGTTCTTTATGCAGTTAGTTTTAATTTAGGGAGAGTAGAATTGAGATGAGGATCTGTTAGCAATGAGGAGATTTGGAAATGTGGAAACTTTGGAAGAATCACTCACTTTAACACTTACTATGCGATATATTTTAACAATTTTTACAAACAGAGATGTTCCTTTCATAAGGCAACTACTTGGTACTGGATATTCGATGCTGATACTAATACTGAAAATGAATAGTCAAGTATGTCCTTATATAGGAGTTAGTTAGCTGGAGGGGTTGAGGGCGGACTTAGTGGAACTAGAAATCTTATTTTTGAGTTATTGGTTGAGAAATTTGAAAGGTGGGTGGGCCTTAATTCGGATTGGTGAAGATTTTGACAAATGAAAAATGTTGGAGAGGGAACAGCTGGCCCGTAATTACAATTTGTCGCCATACCTGGATTTGTGGATATTACTCTTGAGTCGTGAAGGGGAGGAGACGTAATACTCATTAGTGAACGCGAGGGTCGTTATGTGGGGCAATAAGATTATTAGAAATATTTATTTTTGTTAAGAAGGTGATTATCACAACTGTGGGAGGGTCAAGGTGTTGGAGTTTTCCGGAACATTGAATAGAAATGTGGCAAATGATAAAGTCTACGATGGAAACAGAAATGGGACTGTTGTTACACTGTCATTAGTGAGTTCGGAATTTTAGCCAACAATATGATAATAAAATAATTTAGAGAGAGCAGATGTGCTGAGGATGAAAACTACAATAAGTTGATCGGTCTCAAAAATTGGGGAAAGTACACGCTAGCAGACACATTAGACATGAGGCTGGGGGTTTGAATCAGAGAGAAAATTTACAATTAAAAAAATGATATTTTCGCGTGCTTAATACGCAACAAACCTGAAAGCTTAAAAAAAACGCCATGCTCTAAAAATCTGAAAAAATTCACAAAATTTTGAAAAAATATGACTATTTCTTTGCAGTTTATTGCAATTTGCTAAACTTTATGAAAAACCCATCCGCTGATAAAACTCTGATATTATTGATGGAATTACATTTTTTGAAAATTGAAATTATATATTTTCAGAGTTGCTCAATCAGCATCCAATAATAATTTTAGTTCATCATGAAATTTCACTATTCCTCATGACTCTCGTGGCATATGACCCTCTTTAAAATTTGACGATCCCCTTGTGACCCTCGGGACGTTTGGTCCCCGTCAGATTTGACCATTTTCTAGTGATGCTCGCGACTCCGGTTACGTTTGACCCTCCTGAAACTTTCACCATTCCTTTGTGACTCTCGTTGTGACCCTCGTAAAATTTGAACATTCCCTTGTGACTCTCGTTGTGACCCTCGTAAAATTTGACCATGCCCTTGTGATCCTTGTGCCTTGTGCCTTCTGTGCTGTTGTGACCCTTGTTTGTCTATCGTGAAATTTTATCGTTCTCTTGTGACTCTGATGACGTTCGACCCTCGTGAAATTTGACCATCCCCTTGAGACTCCTTTGTTCCTTCTGATCTTTCGATCCCGATGACTCATCTGATCCTTGTGACCTACCTGACCTATCTGGTTGACTTGATACTTGTACTCAGTCCTTGTATATGTACATTTAAGTCGTTCTATAATGTTCTCTTCTGTGATAAGATCACCAAATAGAGCAAATTTATAGAAGGAATGTGGAGAATTAATCAATGTGAAGGAAGAAAAAAATCTCGTGACATGAGCGGTAAAAATATGGATTTTTCAAATCGACTCTAGTCAATCTCCCCAGTCGGCAACACACTGGACTCTATTCTCAATAACGACTTGAATATCTTCGTAAATAATGGAGATACAAAAAAAATTATAAGAGATAATTTGTGAAGTTTTTTCCAAGAAACATTTTCTCTTTGAAACTTTTTTCCGTATCAGTGGTCATTCCGGCTGGAAATTAATTTTAATGATCAGAAAATCATGATAAACCAAAATTGTCATCAGATATGAATAGAGCGTCTATGAAAATATATAATTCCAATTTTTTCGAAATTTAATCCCACCAACAATATTGAAGTTTTATCGGAGGATGGGCTTCCCATCAAGTTTACCATGTTGCAATAAACTGCAAAAAAATTGTCATATTTTTTCTGAATTTTGTGAATTTTTTAAGATTTTTCGAGGATGGCGTTTTTTTTAGCTTTCAGGTTGAACAAAAAACTAACTAACAATGAACAAAATCAAAGAAAAATTCAGAGTGCTTTTTTTAATTAGATAAACCGCATAAAAAATCGAATTCAAAATCTGAAGGGTCGAGGTAACAGGCTGGTCAAGTTGGCATGGAATGCCCCATGTGTGTATGTTGGCGTCAAGGTTTTTCTTGAATTATTCGCCAATGAATTGATGGAATTAAATGATTTTTTTTTCAATTATAGGTATCGTTGAGCCCTATCCATCCACATAAATTAAAATTTGATTCGTCCATTAATTTTTTTTTATTTTTCATTTTGTCCAAAAATTGGTTGTCCTACGATAGCTAAAAAAAAGGTTTTAAAATCATTGAATAATGGCTTAAAACGATTGTTTGGATATCCTTTCGATTGAGTTCGAAGATGGAGGCGATAACACTAATCGTTATTTTCATTTATATAAAAGTTTGGAAACGTTTTCCATTCATTGAAAATTAGAATTCCGGGCATATCTTTGGATATCATGCTTCAAATTGATTCAATCATAGCTTAAAATTTCAATTTCAACACCACTTTGTTGAAGTTGAAAGATTATTACGATAGCAATATTCGTAGGTTTGATTTTTATAATGATTTTTACATTTTGGTGAATTTTTCATGAATTTCCCAGGAAGCTTCCAAATGGTTTCTTCAAATATGACGCTTCAAAATTATTCAGTTGTATATGAAAACATTGCTTCCAATGTTATTTCGTCGAAGTTTGAAGATAGTCAAGACAACAGCATTTATTTATTGGATTTACATAGGGGAGGGCGGGGCAAAATGGAACGAGGAGGCGAAATGGAATGACGGTGATTTTTGCATTGTTTTTCATTTTTTCCATTGCGCTGTACATGCTTGTGGCTAATTTTCGATGCCGACTATACATCCACAGGGCAAACCCCGAAACAGTTGGATGAAAAATTGAAAATGAATGATTAAAACGATGAATAACAATAATATAATTAATGATAAGTAATTTACCTTTAGACATCTTGAAAAATACAATTGAGCAATCACCGACAATACCAATTGAACATAAATAAATTGCACAACTTCACACAGAATGTCCTTTTTTCATTGAACAGAACAATTGAAAAACGACGAAAAAATAAAAAATAACAAACCAACGAGTGGCTCAGTTCTGTCATTATTGATCGAAATGTAATTATTATAACTATATCAAAAATAACTAAGAACCATGACTTGAACGTGGCTTAAATCGACGACAAGTCTGTGAAACGCAGGGCCGATAAAAAAGCAAATTACGATAAATAAAAAACCGTTCAACGAAAATATAACTACTGATGATCATTGAAATTGAATGGTCCGAAAACATTTTCGGATAATGCCCCGTTGAATGACATTTAAGCCACGGTATCAACCAAATTTCGAAAGAATTCTATCTGATCGTTATAGAATGAAACATAGTAAGAAGACAAATTGATTGTATAAAAAAAAGATAATGAGGATAATCATACTAATAAGTAAATGATAGTAATTAGATTAAGTTGAGGAGCAAACATAATGGTTTTAGATATCTATCTCATCGAATTCAATGAAATAATATGAAAGGATAAATTTGATATGCAATGAAAAAATGATGTACAAGAGGACCATTCGGAAGCATATTGCGAATTTATTAGCAAAAATAACTACACTATATGGTGATAATAGCAATTACCCACTTGTTTCTTTTAAAACAGAGTTTTCAAACTTCATGGAAGGATTTAGGCTTAAACTATTCTATGGTAGTGAAGAAACGTTGAGTAGGAAACAACAATAGTATATTTTTAAGGTATGGAGGTAAGATGAAGGAATCATACTCACGGGCGGAATTACGACCTGAGACGAAGGCGAGGGTAGTAAACACGTGAGTAATGGTACTTTATTTTACCTTCGTGGTCAGATCCGTATTTTTTCGCCTCGGAATTGTGTACTTTGCGTCCGCCGAGGCGAAAAAAACCGTATTCCGTATCTCCAATCCAAACATTTCTTTGTTATTAGCAAGATAAAGATTTCATAACCACAAAGCGGCGTAACTCCAGTATAAACGTCCTTTTATTCTTCATTGGTTATTGTCGATTAAGTTCTATTGCGAATGCTATTACTGTTATGTTGTTACCAAGTAGTAGGCAATTGTTGATTAACTTCCCCTCCCTACGTCTTCTTTAGGATATGCAAATAATTTGATTATCTCCTTTCCTTGAAATTCTTTTCTACATTTGTAGTTGAAGATCAGAGCTTCTATTCAATCTCCATTTCAGCTCAAGTTTTCACACATTTTGCAGTAATTTTATATTATTGAAACTTTGAAGGTCTAAATTGTATTCTTCATTTCTAACCACTTTATACAAATTTGAAAAAAATTAAAAAGGTTTTTTTCGAGAAAGATTGATGGAACCATTAAAAAATTTCAAATACAATACGATTTTCATAGATCAGTCATGGGTGATTTCATCAATTATAGATGTCGTTTTCTATTCTCAAAATTTCAATTTTGTTGTGGCCTCTCGTCTGGTCAACAATCAAGAGACCTAAAAAACAGTTTCAACGAAGTGATGAAAATGGATGATGAAGGAATCAATTTAAACTTTGATATCAAGGGAAAAAATTCAATGACACTAAGCATTGTTGCACGACTTCATCATAGTTTAGGCGATGAAAAAAATACTTCCGGTCATAGAATAATTCTGAATTCATTCAGACAACTTACTTGGACCCTATATGATGTATTAAAAATTAATTGGAGCGGAATCCCTAATTGATTATAGGATTGGAGGACCATTCATGCGCGGGGTCCCGAGCAACCCTTCGTTGCCCTTGTCGCGGAGCGATCTGCCGCTGTCTTCTATTGCTCGTTTCAGCTTTATAGAACTCCCGACAATGTAAAAGAGTGATATGATCAGACACCTTCTCCTGACACGGGAGACGAAATGAGTTATGATGAATATACAAAAATTCATAATTAAAAGATGAAATATCCAGGGATAGCCAAATTTGTAATATTTTATTATAATTCCTTTTGAGCCCTTAAATTGAAAACCATCAACCTTGTAATTTTTTGAGTAATTAAATATCATCAATTCAAATATTTAAAATTTTCAACTATTTTATCAATTAGTAATTTAAGGTAGGAAGATTGACGATTACTTGTGTAATCGAAAATCCCCCTTTCTAAAATTTGAATTATTCACTTAGTAGTAAATTTACAGTTGCATATTAATAAATTTTAAATATTTCATTATTTGTAAAAAATCAGATTATTAATATTATATTATTGGAAAAATTGAATCAACATATTTTAAACCTTCAATAATGTAAGGGTCTAATTTGTGTAATATTACAGAAATTTAATATTGATGGGGATCCCTGGAAATATCTACAGTGGATAAGATATTTTCTCACTCCCAATAAAACTGGAATATTTCTCATAACGACGATTGAATATTTTCTTGACTGGAAGTTTCTTTTTTTTTATTCGAAAATTCACTTTGCTACGAATGTGATCCGTTAGATGATGTTATATAGAAAAAAAAAACACTAAATTCATTTGTCTTATTTAAAAATGAAAAAACCCAAAAGGACTCATTTTGCCCCAGGTCTCGTTTTGCTCCAGTTCTCCTCTATAGTCTTCATCGCCTTACCTCTCGTAATTTTTTCGCAGAATAAGATTTTTTTGCCTTACTCAATAATATTTTCTCAAGTTCTGAGTGAGAATGGCTTATAGTGAAAAGCTTACTAAAAATACAACCGTCCATACAGAGGCATAGAATGAAGTGCAACGAGGTTGAAAGAGGTTACAAGGTTACACGCGTCCAGAAGAAAGCCCGACACGGGTCCGCCTGAGATTCCCACGGTTTCTGCTCGAGGCGAAGGTACATAAGAGACTATATGTTTATGCAGGCGGGGGCAGAAAAACGAGAAAGAGACCAAGGTGGCCTCTCGGACCCGCAACAAATCCAAGCTGAGTAAAAGGCGCCATCGGCAGGAGAACTTCCGGAATGGAGTCTCTGCGAAATCGAGTTCATTTGTCGGTCGAGCCTGTAAGCTAGGGTTAGCGCACTACGTTCAGTGGTTCCTCAATAGGGCTTGAAAACATGATGGATACGTCTTGTCCGCTAAATGCCATTGACGGCCATTGTGCAGAAAAATTTTGTTCGCCACTCAGCAGAAAACAACTTTTCTGATTCGTGTGGTTACATTCCTTGGCTTTACCTCGGTCTGCAAACCTCACACTCGTCGAAAAAGATTTTTTTCGGCCTGGTGACGAAAATAGCTACTTCTTCACACTGAAAACCGCCCTTTTACGGTCCGTTATTTCATTTTATTTATTTATTTATTTTTTAAAAGGCCTTTTGAGTTGCCTTTTCGGTTCTCATTTCGGCAATCTATCCAACCCTATGCATGCGGCTGTGGATTCCACGCTGTAACGCATTCGCATTCCTATAGAGCATGGGAAACCACAAGAAACCCATGCCGATACAGGTTACTCTATTAGCAACCTCCCGCTCGCCGGAGCCTTCCGATGAAAAATTCGGTTCCACAGGGAATCGAACTCACAACCTTTCGCACACTAGACTTGCGTCTAGGGCACCGACGTCTGTACGGCCCATTATTTTGATCGTAAAATCGTGTTTTACAGTGTGGTACCACCCCTATCACTACCCGACCAATGTGAGCACATCACGTCATTCATCTGTACTTAAATTTTTTTTATGCCACTCATGCCTGAAACCGGCTGGATTACACACTCGACGCTTCGCGTCTCGTGTCTAATTCAGCCGGTTTCAGGCTTCGTGACATAAAATTTTGTTCAGTACTTGTTGGGAAATTTCGTCCTTAACGTGTGTGGTTGCATCACTCGCCTTCGGCTCATGCTGTAAACCCCACATACATTAAAGACGATATTGCCCCACACGTGCTGAAATATACTATTATATACGTGCGTGTAACCGCATGGGTTTCAGTTGACTATAGTCAACTGGAAAGTAGCGGGTTTCAAGCGCCTACCCACACTCAACTGAAACCCGAAATAACGCATGACGCGGATGCGCATCACCTATTAAAAGAGAATAACAAGGAATGAAATCTAACCTCCGAATAGTGAATACATGGAATGACTGAAAAATGAAAAGGTGATTTTCGAAGCAGATAAAATGAGCCAAAATCGTATAATTCCTGATAGTGATGAAGAGTTAGGCAGTGAGGAGATAGTATATTTCAGCACGTGTGGGGCAATATCGTCTTTAACGTGTGTGGGGTTTACAGCATGAGCCGAAGGCGAGTGATGTAACCACACACGTTAAGGACGAAATTTCCCAACAAGTACTGAACAAAATTTTATGTCACGAAGCCTGAAACCGGCTGAATTAGACACGAGACGCGAAGCGTCGAGTGTGTNTATTTTGTAATTATTATAATTAATTTTTTTCAATTAAAAATACTTTACAAGTTTTTTGAACTACATATTTAATGAATATAATTAATTTTTTCTTCAGAAGTCCTGGATAATTTTTAAATCACACTTTTTTATAATCATTTTTTTTAATAAATGTGATCTTTTTTCTTCAGTCCGCTTCGCTCCGTGTCCGTGAATCTCTGCCTACGGCCGTCATGACAAAAAATATTGTTCGTCATACGGCCAAAAAAAACTTTTCTGACGAATATGATTGCAGCCCTCGCCTTCGGCTCGTGCTGTAAGCCTCATATTCGCCAGAAAAGTTTTTTTCGGCCTAATGACGAAATATACTATTACGTAAGTTCCGCTAGGACTGTACGTAAAACGGACGACGTATTGTGCTCCCATTAGTCAACACTGGCATCCAGGACGATAGTGAAAAATAGCGCCGCCTCGCCATCGTACCAGTGACTATAACCTCTCAATTGCTACTCAGCTGAATGAGCATCGCATGTGCTATTACATCCATCGAATTTCGAAAATAGAAGCAATTTGTTCATCATAAAAAAATCGAGAACATGGCTGGATAATTCATAAGTGGAATAATAATTTTCAATGTTTGAAATTATGTTAAATTATGTTTGGAATTATGTTGAATTATGGGATGATTATGCTACATATAACGATCCTAATTATTTCACGTAAGACAATCTCAAATTGGAAAAAATTGGAAAATAATGAAGGGTGTTCATTCAAGATCACATGTAGCATAATCATCTCAGAATTCAACATAATTGTAATATTTGGAGAAGGACATGGACCGCCTGGGAATGACGGGCCTGGAGAAATACGCTCCTAAAAAAATTAATTCTTCTGTCTAGAAAATGATTCCTTTGGAAAAGTATTTTTTCTCAGTGTAACTCTGGACCGCAGATATTCTCATGGAAATTCCTAGAAAATTCTTTAAAAAAAAAGAAAAAACTCCCATATTTTTTACAAAAATTGTGGAAAATTCGCGGCTTCGCCAAAAAGTTTGAAGAAATTCTCGACAAAACCCAATGTGCAAATAAAAAAGAAAATGCATAAAAAAGGACCGGGGCAATTTTCAAATAAAAAATAACATTCAGAAGAAGGGACCTGGGCAACGCCAGACGACCAGTTAGTTCGGGTATAAAGTTCAAAGACCTGGGTGTGAAAAGTGAAATAGAATTAAGCCAGTCCCGGGAGCTGAATACTCAAGTGTTGGGTGCCGGGGCTTAATTGATCTTGGGCGAAACTCGGCTAGTTATTAATTCAATAACGTTGTGCCGATATTGTTTGTCAAGCGTCAACCGATGATTCTTGACCCGTAACCCACCCGATACTTATTTTTAATAATTGAAGAAATTAATTGATATATTGTTTTTGTATTATTTAATTTACAGGGCGTCCCATAGCATGTGACGAAAGTAGTTTGCGAATAACGTGAATACGGTTAAACGTAAATAACAGCTGTTTTGCTTCCGAATGGAAGCATTGCGATAGTTCGACTTTCACATTTTTAACTTCCCGACCCGAAGGGAGGAAGTTATTGTAATGACCCCGAAAATCGAATTTGCAATTCCCATGATTTCTCCACATTTCTCGGCCTCTCGAATCATCCTGAAACGTTTTTGGAGACATGTCTGTGTGTGTGTGTGGGTGTGTGCGTGTGTGTGTACGTATGTGACCAAAATTTTGTCCAACGATAGCTTCTGAACAAATGAAGCGATTCGAATTTTTTTTTTCAATCGATGCGTTTTGATGTAACTTAGAACTGATTAGATTATGAGATCGATCGCCTCAGCGGTTTGTCAGTTATTCACATAAAACATGTGAAAAAATGACGACTTCTTGGAAATTTAATGATTTCATCCGGAGAAATGATGTCATTCGCATTTTTGTTATTGCAATCGATGCGCGTTGATTAGACCGTTTCACTTTTCGATCATGAGGTACTTTTTTCACCTCGTCGCATGAGAACGTATACATTTTTGGATGTAGAGGAACATCCATTCACCGGCTCAATGTCGGATAATTCTTCGCGCGGCTCATTGAGAAAAACTTTTTACCATAAGAATAACACGGGAAAATCGGTTTATTCGGAAAAACTCTCGAACTGCGTGATCGATTTCTGTTTTATCACCGTAATTAACTTCAGAATCTGTCAGGATATGTATCATCCAACAAGGGAGAGAAAAATAATTGAAAATAATGACTCAGGTCGACAATGAAAGTGATGAAAAAACTCAAATTTTCTGAATTTGGTGAAATAAAGCATTAAAATGGTGAGAAGAGTCTGAAAAAAATCGTACAACTTCAAAACAATACCAAATTTCACCTGAGATAACTTGTTAATTATTCTCAATTTTTTTATTACAATCACAAGATTTATTTCTTCTTTGACAATGCCTCCTTCGAAAAATCTTGATTTTTCTTTCGATAATCATGAATTACCTGCAAGAGGTATTGCTTCTGCTCTTCATCTCGAGTGATACTGTTATTGTATTCCTCAATCACCGCTACCCCACGCTCGGCAGTATCATTCACCACCCTCAAATCTTTCAATACAATGACTGCCTTTTGATAACCCTCATCAGTTGACCATTGTCCTGGATCCAAATCCAGGAACTCACATGATAGACCCAATTGCTCGAATAGAAAAAGAGATCTTTGAGAAACGAAATCACTGAGGTTTTTATAACGTAATAATTTCAAATTTGCTTCTGCGATGACGAATCGCTTAGCATTGGTGCTGTTATTGACTCATTCACGCATATATTTGACCATCTGAATTTTGTCATGAGATGAGACTGAATCATCAAACAGTGCCAGTCCAACCAAATCTTCTGACAAATACCATAAATGTTTCGATAATTTTTATCAAACTGCTACTGACTGCTGCTCTTATTCATGCTACTCTTATTCATTACTTCTAGTCTCAACTGCTACTCTTATTCATTACTTCGTGATCGATCAATGAATGCAGTAGCTTGAGATCAGTATTTGGGACCTTAATAGCAAGTGGTGCATTGAATCACGCGTGAATGTAAAATCTTACAATAAACAGGCAAATCTCTCAAAGTGCATTCTCTTCTCGAGTTCCAAGAATGAATTCCTTCCTGAACAAATACATTTTCAACGAATAGATCGCCTTCGACAAAAATCGTGCATGATGCATTGCCCCCGGTTTCTTGAAATTGTAATTTTCTGTCGGTGATTCTCCCAGAAAAATCTTTGCCAATTCCAACAATTCTCGATAGTCGCCTGGGGGTTAATGCATCTATAACATTAATTGAATATTCATTTAAATGTGAATGTAATCATTCAACTTCTTTTGAAATGGTAATCGAATCCGATAGCGAAACGGTGAACCGAGTTGGGACGACTTGGTTCATAGCTGAGTTTTTGCGGAATATCTATGAATTTGGGGATGATGATGAATTTTTCGTAATGACCTTTTTGGAGACCGACTTGGGGACTACAAAAAAGATAATAAAAAAAAATTTCCTATCGCTTTTAGACTTCGAGATATAGATCCAAAACTGGCCGATAGTCGAAATCTACTTGACTCGATTCACCACTTCGCTACTGAATATCGTCGGTACCTTCAACTGGTTGGTGATAAAATCCAAAAGATGCTATCCAGGTCTTGCAGATTTTTGTCGACAATATCATCGGTCGTCCCCCTCTCAAAATTTTTTTTGTCGATTCTAATCCAAGCTTTAGCAAATTCTTTGAAAATAGATACGCTGGGACCAGTGCTTTTACTGAAATATAATTTGACAACAGCTCTCAATAACAGCTTATCAATGTGGTGTCGGCAGGGTAAATACAGCAAAGGTCTACCCAGCGCTTTCTCGAGTAAAGCACAGCGGCCGTTATATCGTCCTAGAAAAAGGTCTCATTTCTAATACGCGACTAATCTCTCGATGTGTGGAGTACAAATTGCTTACCCGTATTCGTACTTGTTGTGTCAAAGCATAACGTTTTTACGCGATCTGTAACTTCGCGATCTGAAATCGTTAATCGTCTCAATAATTGCTTCTGCTTGCTTGGCTCCAGTCCCAGAATCGAGTTTAGGTACACCTAGCAATTGTTCTGTGTTCAATCCAGAGATGATAAATGGAAGTCGGTCGACAATTTCTGATCCTGAAATATCGGGCAGTAGTTTTCCGTCAAAATGCACTACGTCCTCTATCTAAATCAATCAAAACATATATACCCGTTCATACAAAGTTTTTGAGATATTTTGATTTTTCTGTTTTTGACTTGAAATCGCTGTTCGCGCTCTAACTTGAGTAAAAATTGAGATATCGACTTAAAATTTGCCATGAAGCTGTCTCTTATCATTGCAAGGATCGATATGGAAGATGGGCTTCATCAGTCAATTAGTTTCGGAGATATTCAACATTGTATGTAAACTTATTGTCTTGAATATCTCAATAACGAGTGAACCGATCTCAATGATTTTTTTTTTCAAAATATTCGGCTTGATGTCCTCTATCTCAATCAATCAAAATATATATACTCGTTCATGCAAAGTTTTTGAGATATTTAGATTTTCATGTTTTTGACCTGAAATCCTCGTTCGCGCTCTAACTTGAGTAAAAATCGAGATATCAACTTGAAATTTGGCATGAAGCTCCCGCTTAACATTGCAACAGTTTGTATTGAAGATGGACTCAAGCGGATTATTTGGTTCGAAGATATTCAACTTTGTATGTGAACTTCATTTCTTCAATATCTCAATAACGAGTATCCCAATCTCACAATCGTACTAGTTCCTTTTATTTAAGTTCAACTAGATTAGAGCTTACTTCATTCATGCTTATTCTAAAATATTATGGATTAAATGTTCGTTTTGCTTCCACATGGAAGCTTTGCAATCGGTCGATTTTCGGATTTTCTAATTTTCATTGGAAATGATGTAGAATGGTCTGAAACGTAAAAATACGAAGTTTGACGACCATGTCTGCATGTTGGTCCCGCCAACGCCACTTGCCCAGTGGTCAACTTTTAGAAAATCGAGTAATAAATTGACTAAAAAATTTTTTAAAAATGTGAAATTTTGTCAGATTATAGGTCTTAATAAGGACTAACTCTGTATACAAGGTCAGCTCGATCAGTCCAATAGTTCTTGAGGAAAAGCGATTTGTTTTTAAATCGTTTTTCTCAAATATCTCCAAACATAGTGAACCGATTTTATTTATTTTTTCAAAATACTCGTCTCAATGCCTCCTATCTAGATCGATCGAAACCTATGTACCCGTCCCTGCAAAGTTTTCGAGATATGTCCACTTTTCTGTTTTTTCGAAAAAATCGTTGTTCGCTCTCTAGCCTTCGCAAAAATTGAGATATCAACTTGAAAATTTGATACAACCTTCTTCTTATGATAACAACGGTTCGCATTTTGGATGGGCTCCATCGGATCAGTAGTTTTGGAGATATTCAACTTTTTATGAAAATCTATTATATGCAATATCTTCAAAACTACGCAACCGATTTCAGTTTTTTTTTCAAAGTACTCCTCTCGATACCTCCTATTTAGATCAATCAAAACCTATATATTCGTTCCTGCAAAGTTTTTTCGGGAATTCAAGGAATTACGAGGAATTCAATTCGCGGAATTCAAAGGAGATCCAAGGAATTCAAGATAATTGCAAGGAGCTCAGAGGAAATTCAAGGAATTTTGTGGAAATTCAAAGAATTGCGAGAATTGCGAATACTCTACCAATTTAATGTTTAATAACCCGAATGAATGTTTAAATGCATTACACATTATTTTAATGGAATAATGAAAATGATTCTTCGAAAAAGAAATTGAAGATTTTAGGAGATAAAAACAAGAGAATGTCCCTCTTTCAATAAATAATCTTGGTGTGCAATTTTGAAATGGAAAATCTACTTTTGTAAAACCGTTAAAATCTAATCTTCAATTGATTGGGATTTTTTTTGGTTTCCAATCTGATAATTAAAAAAAAGCAATTTTTCTATGATACATTATCTTGTATAATTTTCAATTGATCGATTTTTCGTGATGCACTTATCTTATTTTTCAATCTAATGGCTATGGATCCATTCGGAAGCTTACTACCAATGGCATTGGTAGAAATGAAAAATAAAAAAGACAACTAACGCATATAGTAATGGTCAAATATCTTCTACCGAATAGGCTCGATCAACTGCTTGTTTAATTGACCAGCTGATCAACTAAAAACATCGTGATGGGCTGGGATACCCCCCACCACTCCACGTTCCCGTCCCGACGTCAGGGGAGATATAAGGACTTCCTTACAACGGGGAGCTTCAGTATGAGAGCAACCTTGATGATGCAGACTGAAATATTTGCGAATCATCGGTAAAAAGCTGAATCTAGACGCGGTATCCATCCGCTAGCCATAACAATAAATAATATTGAAATTATTTGTCTTTTCTCTACCATATGGTCTTTTAATAGCCAATTGGAATTCCGTCTAATATTGGAAATAATTTCGTTTTGAAAACATTGAATTTTGCTGTAATCTCATGGAATAGTGCGGTAATTTTCTGAACCGCATTAACCGTTCCCGCAAGGGTTACAAGCGTAGAAATAGGTGTCAGAATTAGGATCAAGATAAGGGTCAGAATTTGGGTCAGAATTAGAGTCCGGATAAGAGTCAAAATAAGGGTCATATGAAGGGCCTGAGAAGATCACATGGGTGTCGCAGGAAAATCATATAGAGGTCACATGGGGGTCATATCGGAGCTATGGGCGGTTGGCGAGCGGAGCGAGCAGAAGGAGAAGACCCCTAGTATATCAATGAATATATCTACATATTTGATATTTTCCGCATTTTTCAAGTAAAACTGTTGGAAAACAAAATAGTTTACGGATGATCAAATAGTGTTTACTTCCCTCAGCTTCACCTCGGGTAGTAATCCACACGCGAACTAGAATGTCCTGTTTTCCTCCCTTGGTGCACACGATATTTTGCATCATAACTGCCATGAATAAAAAGGAGGAATGTGGGTTATGTCATTGCGAGGATCTTCTAAAATAGTAAAAATCCGGGGAATGAAATAAGCCTTTATTGCACTGTCATTTGGGGAGGAAAATCGAACTTTTCTGTACTGCTTCTCACGATTTCTCGTCTGGGAATTGGTATTACATACTTCCCAAACTCGAAAACTTGAAAATCACTACAGAAAAATATTGTTCCTGGGCTGTTGCGATGGAGTTTTTTTACTCGTGTAGTTGGCCAGTCCTCGCCTACGGCTCGGAGGCCAACGCCACACGAGTAAAAAACCCCATCCCAATAAGCCGGAAAAATACTATTCCGTGCAGATATGGCGGACTATTTTCTCCTTCGGCATCTCAACCAATAGAATCGTTGTATTTCGATCATTTCCGGTTATACCCCGTTACCTATGACAACTCAAAAAATATTCGCAAACAATGCTTTCAGTCAAAATTCTGAAGAAGGAAATAGTCCGCCGAATACCACTCGAGTTTTAAAATGAATCGGGTATTTCCGTCAAGATTCCCTGCATACAAACGAGTGGGTCAAGTTTTGCATGAAAAATCCCTCGTGCAAGCGCTCGGGATGTTTTAACCTGTAAACCTTGACACTCTCATTTGTTTGCAACGAAGCAATCCGGAAATACCCGATCATTTTGAAGCTCTCGTGGTATTATAACTGAATATTTATTTCCAGGAAGACCATATTGAATGCGATTTAGGGCGAAAAACTGATCCAATTATCATTTTATTGGAAATTCCATGAAAATTCCAATTTTTTAGTAACAGACAGATGAAAATTTACCAACTTACTCGAAGTTTCAAAGACAACATGCATATTCAAGAATATCTCCAGCGCAATTTTTCTGATTTCTCTCAGTTTCTAAGGAATAATTGAACTGAACTTCTTAATCTGCGATTACTAATGGTCTTGAGATGTCAGTACAACTGTCATGTTTTACGTTATTCGAGAAAAAGCATTCTGAAAGTTTCAGAAGCAAATAAAAAATGGAGAAAATCGTTTTTTTAAAAATTTTTTATGAATTTTTTTTCTAAAATTCGTTACCATGAGCATCTAAAAATTGAAGAAAAATTACTTGAAACATTCTCATAAGTGGTAGAAAATGGATCATTTTGACGTTTGATAAATCAAAATCGGATGAATAAAACTCAAGTTATTGGGAAAAAATAAAAAATAAAACGAAAAAATCATGTCCTAAATGAGCAGCCGAAAAAATCTGAAAAAAATTGAAAGTTAGTTTTTCAAGGTCTCCAATTGTAGAAATGAGAGAACGACGAATACTGAGCGGAAATTCCTACTCGAAACTCAAAAATGTTTTTCTACCTTTTCCAAAAGCCGAATTTCTTCAAAAACTAGGGAGCAGAACCAACTGGATAAAATCATATAACCCTCATATGATTTCCATATAACCACCATATGACCTCATGTGATCTATACATGACGTCATGTATGTCCCTGCTGACCCTTATTTCGATGTTTCCAAACTCTCTGATCCTTACGGTGAGCCTCTAGATCCTTATTTTGATTCTTATTTGACTCTGCTTACCCTTATTTTGACCCTCATTCTGATTCTTCCTGATCCTCATTTTGATACGCCTGACCTTTCTTTTGATCCTTCTAACATTATTTTGCCCTCCTGACCACTATTTTAATTCTCGTGAAAATTTTTCTGTTATCTTGATTCACGATTTCATTATATAGACAAATTCAAAAGTCTCAATAATTTACTTTTTTAAAGAGAGAATTAAAAAAAAATTGAAAACCATTTTCTTAGGCTTTTCAAATGTTTATAAAACTTCCCAAGAAACCTCAACAAAATTACAATTTTTCTGGTGCAAACCCATGCCAATAACTGGCGGAAGCACCCCTAAAATTACAATCGATTGATTCTTTCCTACGAGATTTTTCTTATTGAGCATTTCTATATGGAAAAGTATACTTTTCCCGAAAAAAGCAGACAATCGAAAGTACTGAAATCAAGCCATAAAAGTACTCGAGAGAAGTTCGAAAATTACTTTTCACTAGTACTTTTGGTACTTGTGAAAAGTACCAAAAATACTGGTAGAATATAGCGAAGGCGCTTACTCCCAGTACTTTTCCTACTTGATGTGCAGATGTTGTACTCCACCCAAGGACCGAAAAAGTACTTGGGACAAGTATTGTTCGAACTTTGCACAAGTAATATTCTCCCAAGTTCCACCTGGTACTGGTGAGAAGTACTTTTTTTGTGTAAACAATCTATTTATTAATAATCAATCAATTCTGGGTTTACAGCATTCTCGAAGATAGTAGTGAGTGAAGTTATATTTATCAATATGGAAAATCAAAATATTTCTTTCTCCCAGATGATTCGCGGAAATTGCCAATTTATTATTGTTTTAGTTTTGTCCCCCTTTTGGCTCTTAAAAGAATTTAACCCTCCGGGTCTATTTGTGCAGTTATCCAGTTTGATCCTTATATAAACCTCATGATAATTGACCCTTAGCATCCGTTTACGCATTTTTCCGTATGAACCCATTTGCCCCCTATGACCATTTGATCTTTTATAAAAGCCTCAGACGCTTCAAAGTCATTTTGTCATCACCTTTATTTTACGCTTCTGACCCCTATGGGCGGTTGACTCTTTGTACCATTGCGCTCGTTTTCCGCGCTAGACTATTACTCTAATGGGGGTGGGACCCTTATCATTTCTGCGCGTTCGAAGCTAACCCTATTATCCGTCGGGATTTACTATTAGACGAGTGACCGTTTGATATTCAGCTGATATTTGCCCGTGGATGGGTCGCCGAGACTGGGCATGCTAATCCAAGGCCAATATTTGGCCGTAAGTGAGGTTGAACTGATTCAACAGCATCGGCAACTGGTATGCCGGGGGATTTGTGAATCCCTCATGAAGAGGTAAGTGATACTGATCTAATAATAATTGATCATTCTATTAATGACAATGAAAATCCTTCTATTAGTGACAATGAAAACAAGGCTAGTCCAGAATTGTGTATCGAAACTGAGTGACCTAGAGTGAAATCAAGCATGGTCCCACCGTTAAATCATACATTGATCCAAGCTTAAGCCGCCCATGCTCCTTCAAGCTTTATTCCAAAGTTGAAACAATCTTGTTCTTCAAGGCTATAAAATCCAGGATGGAGTGAAGCTTGATTCCATTGTTGAATCCAAAATTGATTCAAATAGAGATGTCAATGTTCCATGCACGCTTGTTTCATCCTCGTTCCAATCTCAATTTATTCAATAACAAATAAGAAGATAAGTTGATAATAAGAAGATAAATTGTGTCAGAACATATCTTATGATTTCAACTCTAAATACTAGACCCATTGTCAATACACCATTGGCGGTCTGAAAAACTTATTTTTCAGTTTTCCACGCACGAAAAATTTAATAGAAATACCTCGCGAATTTGCTAGACAATTCTATTGGATTTCTGTTAAACTTTCTATTCATTTTTAGTCGATTGTATTGTAATGTTCAAAAAAAAATATTTGAGAGAAAAATACAATAGCACCTGTTCTATACAACTTATTCTATAAAGATATTCTCCATAGAATTTCCTCGGCTCAAATACTGCTCAAATAAGTCTGCCTGAACCCAGTTTGATCTGATTTGGATACGGTCCACCTGAGGATGCCAAGAATCGAACCCAAGAATCGATTTCTCAACATCAAACGCGGTGGTGGTGGGGAGGGGATATATATGTATATATATATATACATATATATCCCTCCCCTACCCTCCTACCCCACCCCCTCATAACCTTTTCGAGGGTTTCCATGAACCTCTCGAAATTACGTCAATATTAGTATATTTCGTAACGAGTGCAAAAAAAGTGTTTTTTGGCGAGTGGGAGGTTTCTCGCCTTCAGCTCGTGATATAATCCCACGAGCTAAAAAACATTTTTTCACGAGTTACGAACAATATTTTTCATCACAATGTGGCGGAAATTGGACTTTTAGGCACGCGGACCATGCCGAAAAGTTCACTTTTCGTCACAGCGTGATGAAAAAAAATATATATATATAAGAGGGTTTCCGTGAACCTCTCGAAATTACGTCAATATATATATATATATATATATATATATATATATATATATAT